>NW_026706607.1:0-120709 GCF_029867415.1 Vicia villosa
ATGAGTTCTGATGTCGACTACGTTCAAAGGAGTAGTTGCAGCAATGATAACGTCGTCAGGATTCTTTTCCAAACCGGAGTACGGATCTTGCGCGTACACGGGTATTCCAATCAGACGAGAGTACTCCTCTAACGTAGGCATGAGCTGATAATCTGGAAAGGTGAAGCAGTGATACGTTGGGTCGTAAAACTGCACCAAGGTGGGAAGGATCCCATCCACAATGTTGGTATTGAGCAAAGGCAGAAGTTTTCCATACTTCTCCTTGAAAGCCTGGGGGTTGACCACCAGTTTTCCGAGCTTTCCCAGTTCCTCGACCTGGGGAATCTTGAAGGTGTATTTCCTAGCTCTCTTTCTCCCATAATCCATGGTATAGATCCTTAAGTCCTTTCTCCGTTTCTCTCTTTCTATGAAGTTCAAAACGTTCGTTATTTAGTTTCCTTGAAAAACGACTCGAAAAAGACTCTTTTTGTTTTTAATTGTTTATTAATGAATGATGCATGAATGCATGAATGCACACACAAGAGTTTTAAACAAACATGGCGTTGAAGGGTATAGTGGTCATGAAGTCCAAACGCAATCCCCGCCCCAATGGTAAACTAAGGTTAAGGATTTTTGTACCTGTAGAACGGGTTCTAGGGGTCTCAGAGTTTTTGCTCAACCTTAAAGATACGTTGATTGGTATCTATAAGAGAGTTTTCTCTGAGTGTAGTATCTGCGTGACAATTACTTCCGTAATCACCGCTCTACGTCCTAAAAAAGGCTTTAAGTGGGGTTAATGTGTTTCTAGGTCCTCCTGGTACAAATCAGTCTCGGAATGCAGTGGCGCAGTTAATCACAACCAGCCAGGCAAATCCCAAGAGTAGACTTGGAAACCAAGATTAGAGGGCCTTCACCGGGAAGACATCCTCCATCCTATCTTATGTTGCACTCAAATCCGGGTATAGGATTTCTCACCACAAGGGGGAATCAAGCCCTTTCCCGATACAGAATAAACAAAGTAAACAAATATATATGCAACAAACACATGATATGACACAGAGGTTAGGCAGGACCTCTCTTGTTTGAGGGGGAATTTGGCATCCCTAATTCCTCATTGGGGCTGGACCAGCAACAGGTCAACCATTGGTTTGGATGAAAAACCAAGGTTTTTAACACTTATATCCCCAGCAGAGTCGCCATTTTTCTGTGGTGTCGTTTTCTTTTACCTCCCCGTTTCACTTGGGAGGACGGCACGCTAGACCCTTCACGCGAAATTTGGAAGGAGAATGCGCCCGTGGTGGGATGAATTTTATTTCAGTTCTTCCTACGATATCACACGAACTTTCTTATTTGTCCTACGAGTAGGAAAGGGAAAAAAAGATCTCAACTAAACCCTAGGAGTTTGCTAAGTGTGGGGATTTACACCTAGACTAGAAATTCTGGAGTCCGGGAGGTCGGTTATACATAGGGAAGTGTTTAAACACCCTACATATCTGTAGTACTCTACAGGAACCTTCTCTGTGTCATTGTGATTGTGTTTGCTGCTAATGATTGGGAAAGTTTCTCCTTTGTGTTAGGAGAGAGAATTGAATTGATTTGAAAAGACAGACAGACAGACAGACTGACTATTTTTGGTATTTTATTAGCTCGCTGAGATTCCTTGTGAACCTCATGCCTACATATCCCTAGTGGAAGTCAGAGCTTAATGTAGTTCGGGGAACTAACTAGGGAAATTAATTGTTTTTGGGTGCCTTGCTTAGAGCTCAAGGTTGAAGCTTGGAATTAAATCTCTGTTTACAGTAAAGAGACATGAGATTATCTCTGCAGAGAGGTATTTGTACTATTCTACCACAAACATTTAAAGGAGTGACAGAATAACTGGATTCATTTCATTCAAGAGGGGGACCTTACTTGTGTGTGCAAGTATGCCAGTCAGATGCCTCTTAAACGAAAGAAAGATGCTCATCCAAATTAGGGAAAGTGTACAAGTCTGGGGATGTGCCAGAGCATGTCTTTCAGAGTCCTAAATGGGAGACTTTGATTGAAATTGAAATTGAAATGTTTGTTTGTTTGAATGTGGTAGAGTAGTAAAAATATCTCTTTATAGAGATAAGCTATGTCTATCTACTGTATAAAAGATTTGACTTTAGCTGGCTTGTATGAGGCCCCAGCTTGAGGCTTTTTGATTGATTAATTAATATTATTGAGGATTAATTACAGGGTATTTTAGTGTTCTGTACAAAGCCCAGAATTGAGGCTGACTCTACTTAGGGAGACTCTATTTGTGTGCCTTGTACAAAGCCCAAGGTTGTGGCTAACTGTTGAGGATAATTGAATAAATGACTCTATTTTATGTGCCTTGTACAAAGCCCAAGGTTGTGGCTGACTCTAGCTAGGGAAAACATTATTTTCTGCCTTGTACAAAGCCCAAGGTTGTGGCGGACTCTTAAATGAATTAAGTATGGATGACTATATGGGGAAAGATCCTAAGTGTTAGGAATCTTTGACACAGGAAAGATATGGTTTATCTGCCTTGTACAAAGCCCAAGGTTGTGGCTACTGAGTGATGAAGAACTCACTGGGGAGACTCTATTATCTGCCTTGTACAATGCCCAAGGTTGAGGCTGACTCTTGACAGGGGAGTTTTATTGTTTGGGTGCCTTGTATGAAGCCCAAGGTTGAGGCTAACTGTTTTTGTTGGTTTTGACTCTACTGAGGAGGTTTTATTTATTAAAAGACTGCTTTTTCTTTGGAAGCTAACCCTTTCCAGGGATTTTGACTCAGCTGGTGAATTTGTCTGTTAAAAGACTGACTTTATCATGTTTTTTGGAGGCTGACCCTTTCCAGGGGTTTTGACTCTTTTTTTGGGGAAACTATCTCCTAAGAGAAATGAAACTTTATTTTTTGACATTTTTTATTAATTGACTTTGGAGGCTAACCCTTTCCAGGGGTTTTGACATTTTAGACAGATGTTGGAGGCTAACCCTTTCCAGGGGTTTTTGTTAAATGAAAGAATGTGTGGAAGCTAACCCTTTCCAGGGATTTATTAAAATGAATGATTTGGGTAGCACTCCATTAATTATTAAAGAATGAAAGGATTGGCAGAAAGATTATCTAGTGGAGACTTCTTGTTTAAAGCCCAAGATGAAGGCTGACTCAATGCTGAGGATGATCAAACATGGATCCTAGACTCTGCTAAGGAAGATTGATGAAGATAAGGGTGACAGAGACTGTCCATGTCTCTCATTCCAAAAAGTGTACTCAATGCAAAATTGAGACAAACTTAGCTTGTTTAAAGTCTGGTTTAAATTGGAAGAAACTCACCAGGGTAGGCTAAAAAGGTGACTAAAGACCTGTTCCTATGTTTATAAGAAACCTGATGGGTCCTTGTATACAAGCTCAAGAGGAAGCTGGAAATGCTTTTAAGAAGCCTGTGGGTCCTTGTACAAAGCCCAAGAGGAGGCTAATCGAGGGTCCTTGTTATAGCACAAGAGAAAGCTATGTAGTTTTGAACTTATTTTGGCTCTAAGCAAATGGGTAAGAGGTTTCACCGGGAATAATTCCTCTTTGGGTGGATGTGTCCTATTTTTTTGGATTCTAAGGTTTTTGCCAAGATGTTTCACCGGGAATAATTCATCTTGGGGGTTTGAACTACAGATCTCTAATTAGGAAAGAGCCTTCACCGGGAAGACATTCTCAATCCTAGGCCATATTCCTATAATATATATATAGTTTAACTGTCCTAAGGTTTATACTCAAACGCAGTTCTAAACTAATATATGCACAGTTTATATTTGACAGTAATCTAAATAAAGACTGTAAATTGAAAGCTTGTAAAGCCTAACCTGGATGGAGTGGAGGCCATTGAAGAAGTATGTACAGAGCCTCAACAGTATTTTTGTTGTTTTGTTGATAACAGTTGAATATATATGATAAACAGTTAATGGTTTTTGAAAACAGAAGAAGTGAAGATGGACAAAGGTCACATAGGTATCTGAAGAGTTTCACCGGGAATAATGCCCTTCAAATACCAGAAGAATGTTTTGAAAACAGAAAGAAGATTTTGAAAATACAGTTTTGAAAACAAGCTAAGAAGAGAAGATTTTTGGGACTTACACTCTATTAGAGGCCCAGTACTTTACAGTACTGGCTATGAGAGCAATTTGAAAATGATTTTGAATGATACAAGGTTTTGTTGTTTGAAAACCTTAATCATTTTATTTAATCAGAGATTGAAAACAGTTTTAAGAATTGACAAAAGTCAACTTAATTAAAGTAAAAATAAAGATTTTACTTAATTAAGACCTAATCAATTAGGGTTTTATCATAAAATGATTCACAAAGTAATTAAGTTAAAACAAAATGAATATATGTATTTAAAACATTTTAATATAACACTTAAATCATACTATTTTAAACCTAATAAAAATATATGAAATAAATAATATTTTTATGATTTTTTTGATTATTCATAAAATAGATATATTAAATGACAAGTGTGTGAAAAATGAAGTGAAAATGATTTATTTTGATAGGTTAAATAATTTGTTAAAGTTGTGAAGGAGTTAAATGGGAAAAGTGGTAAAAAAATATGGTTTTGTCACCAACCAGGTTTGAACCCACGCCCTTTGCATTACCAGCCCAAAACAACACCACTGAGCCAACGCGCGCTTGGTGTCATATGCATGGTTCCATTGCAATTCATATATTACTCAAATGCATAGAAGTAAAAAAGAAATAAAATCAAAAGGTCTGGGGCGAGGGGGATTCGAACCCCAGACCTTGGGCACGCGCAACACACAAACACTCTCTACCACTGGGCTATCACGTTTTAGTCGTTAATGAAACAGGTATCAATCAAAATAAAATAAACTTAGACCTGAGTTTGAAAATTGCGCGCCACCACCATCTTCGTCTTCAACCTCAAGCTCCATGAATTTGAATTTCTGAACTCACTCGTTTCTCAACCATTTGCCACGATGTAAACATGAAACTTGCTCTAAATTCACTCACGATTCTAAATATGTAACTAACATGAACTAATATTAACTATATCTAATTAATTTACCAGAAATCGTGAAGAACCCTAAAATTTCAAAATTAAATTAAATGACTATACTGAAAGATAAATGGATGATGATAGAGGGTTTTCAATCCTCTGATGATGCTGAACAAGATAGAATCGAGCTATTTCACAAAGAGTACTTAAATTAGAGAGGTGAAGTTCAGAAACTTACCTCTGAAAATGGAGGTCGTGAGGATGATTGAGGGCACCTGGGCTTGAATGAATGATCTCAATAGCTTCCCTGAGACTCACTGATGCTAACTGGATGCTTATTGTAGCCTGAATCCTTCTGAATTGTTCTATGGACCTCCCTCGATTTGAGCTTCAAGTGAACATGGAGGGTGTTGATTCTCGAGTTACAGATGAGCTGCAGCCATCTGGTTAGCTTCACTATGACCTAAGGAGTGTGTCTGGATGATTGGCTTGCCTTGAAACCTTCTGAATCACTCCATGGACCTCCAACTGCAGATGCTCCAAAGTGAGAGCAACAATGGTGTTCCTCCACCTACAGAAGTGATCCAGGTGCTTGGATCACCTCAAATGACCTCCCTTGAGATGTTAGAATGCTCACTTCCCAAAGATAAGCTCTGGTTTGAAGAAATCGATTCTTCTTGCCAAAGAACTTTGAAAAACAATGAACAAGAGAAGAGAAAGAGAAAGCAAGTAATATGGTTGCTTTGGTGTGTTTTTGAATGAGGAATGCATCTGTATTTATAGGCAAATGGATCAGTATAGCTGCAGAGGAGTGAGCTTCCTTAGTGAAGTTGATTTGGTTTCTTAGCCATGAAGGAAATTTGCAAATATCTCTTATGCAATGATGAGAATTTTGATTCCATTTGATCAATCCCCTAGCCCTCGATTTTGCTTGATCTTAGGGGACAATTCTGAGCCAGAAATGAGCTCTAATTGGTTGGTGAGAAGATTCCTTGGGTGATTCATCAATTTGCCATAAATTCACAAATGTAATCATTACATAATCACATGTTCTTGTTTTTAGAATCTTCTTCAATTCTTATGGCATGGTGAAAATGAATGCATGGCATGTTTTCAGATGTGTTATGGGTCGTGTAGCATCCATAAGAGAGGTTATTTGCACAAAATTTGCAAAGTCCAAAAGTGTCCATGACCTATAATTTCACTTCATGAGGCCAACTTTGAACAAGCATAACTCCTAGCTCAAATTGAATTTGGAGAAGGTTGAACACAATTTGGAAAGCCCTAAACATCTACTTTAAATCATTAGTTTATGTCTTCTTCAGAATCATTTGGGAAATTTGTGAAAAATGAGCCCAAAGTTGGATGAAAACTAGGTTAAAACACTTAGAAAAATTTCTAAGTGTTTATGACCTAAACTTCAAAATTTCCAAAACTTCATAAATGGTTGATCTTTTGAAAAAAGTTCCTTTGTAAGATGTTGTTTTATTTTGCAAGATCTACAACTTTCATGTTGGAAGTTTTTTGAGTTGTGTAGGTGAAATTTTGAGTTCTCACCATGCCTTCAAAAACCCTAATTCCCGACTTTTCGCTCTTTGATGAATTTCTTTGAATTTCTTTGGCCAAATGACTTTGACATCCATATATTGATGATATTGATCTTTGAAAGTCATTTTTTGACCAAAAACCTTAAAAGTCAATGATGATCCTTCACAGTTGACTTTTTCCTGACAAAGTGAATTTTTGGGCTTTTGTGTAGAAATAAGATCTTCTCCCCAAATGGATGATATAAATGGATTATATGTAGGTAGTAGAGACTCTTGAATCATGTCTTGAGTTTTGGATTCATGCCCTGATCAGAAGTCAACTATCTTGGTGAATTAGGTCAAAACCCTAATTTGTCGACCATGTGAAAATAATGACTGTAGACTTTGAATTGAAGTGTGATGTCCAGTAGATCTTGTCATATGAGTTATTTGAAGATGATTGATGTCTTTGAATGGTTCCCTGGGGCTTTTTAGGGTTTCCCAAAAGTGATCCCTGATTTTAGTCCTTGATAGGCTCAAAACCCTAGTCTGGTGACCTGAGTAAACCTGTACTCATATGACTGGATGTCTAATCAATCATAGATGAGAAAAGTGAAGTTTTTGAGCCCCATGATTGTATTAGAGACTAGTCTTTGTATTGATTGATCTTTTGCCTGAGCTTTCTTGTCTTTGAGCATCCTCGATTAGGTACCAGATGGAGAAATGACTGCTCTGGGAACTTGTCTTGACCTGATGAAAAATCCTGAAGATATGCCATCTCAGGGGGGTCAAAAATTAGGGTATGACAACATCCCTCGCCCTAAGATGAAGATTTGTATGCTTGGAGATGCCCAACACGTTGAAGAGGTATACATCTTCTCCAATTGTTGAACTAATTTGTGAATATTTGATTTCGTGCTGCAATGTTATATCTCAATTTAACGCTGCTTCATAGTTTATAGCCTTTATATGCTTTCTAATTGTTACGAATTTGTGAAATTTATTGAAAAGACACAATGCTTCTGAAGTTATATAGCCCAATTCTGTAACCATTGTTCACATAATTGTTGGCACCACCTTTAGGTTCAATAATTCTGGTTTGTTATTTTGTGCTTTAGTAGGAAGAGATTTTTCATGTATAGACATTAGTTGTGTTTGTGAATGTAGGATAAGAAATGCAAAACAACATCGTTGATCCTTCTAGAGTGCACATTAAGGAGCTGGATTGGTTAAAAAAGTGTTTGTAATGAGTTATTGAACAAAGTTACTATACTTGAAGTTACTCTAACAGTAACTTGATCCTTCTATTTTGATTATTGTTAATCTATTTATGTTGTTTCTGTTGAACCTTTGGTCAGTAGTTTCTGATATCAAACTTTGGTTTTATGGTATTAATTGCTTTGAATTTATGGTGTTAATTGCTTTGGATTATCTATATTGTCGCGTGTGAACATAAATCTTAATGAACTAAGTTTACGAACAAAGTTGAAATTTGAGAATTGAGTAGTACATCAAGCCTCATGGCATGGCCATTCACTGCATAGTTTTAAATTGTGCATTTCATATGCTACTAGGTTTTCTTTCATAATAACAATGAACATACTCTAGCATAATCTGTGTCATTTTGATTCTGAATAGTGTATAATCCGCATTTAAATTTGCTTTGTACTTGTATAAGTTGTTTAATGTTCTTTATTTTGGCTTTTATCTTTGGTATTGGGAATATCTTTATTGGGAATATTTCTTAGATTCTTAATCATCTAGTGGTATTATTAGCAATCTCTTATTCTTTGTTTAGAATTGGGGTGTTAGATCATAACATGGCTTCATCTTCATTGCATAGTCTCGATAACGTCGTTTGGACGACCTCCTAACTCAAATGCAGCTTTAGCATAATGTTGGCATGAATGAGATTCATACCTTGCTTCGTGCTTATGTTGATCACAGTTCACAAGACACAAACGATCATCATGGAGTGAAATCAAAACATTTACTCTATCCAGATCTTCAAGGTGGAGTTTCCCTGATGTAATGGTAAGATCAATTTAATGGTAAGAACGTTCATGACTTTTGATGGAGTTTCCCTTATTATACAAGTATGATCAATTTTTTCTCTTCGATGAAACTTTGGCAACTTTGAATGCGTGATTCACCTTGATGGCTTAACTTTGCAGTGACACTTGAATTATATGCGTCAGAATCAGTTATGAACTATCTATGATTTATTTGAATTGGGTTTTGTTAGAGTAAGTAGTACTAAATGATTGTGTTCAAAGTGGTTAATAATAATAGTAAGGTGTGAAGCTGAATCAGAATCAGTTAAAATGATGGACTAAGGGTGCAGGCTAGAAGCTGAAATTGCTGCTCTCAGGCATGAACTTACACAAGAAGTTGTTGCTTGGTATAAACTAACCATCCTAATGTCACAAAAGGTAAATTTCTTTTCTGTACCTTCAACTTTCTCTTGTTGCCATTGTTGATTGTTCTTGGGTTCTATATACAACTTACTAATTTATATCTAAGTAATTAGTCGGTAAAAAAAATCAAAGTAATTACTATAGTTGAAATATTGAAAACAGTATTACATGATTAAACTATTTAGTTGCCTAAGGAATGAAAATTCTATTTAGTCAAATATACATAATTGTGTTTTTAATTAAATTATTTCAAATAACTAGTGGAAGACTGAAACTAGATAAGTTTAAGATACACTCTCACTTATGGCCAATATCCACGTTTAAGATACACTCTCACTTATGGCCAATATCCACTGAGAACTCAACTGAACCCCATTCACATCAATATGAAACTGCATGAGAATATGGCAGTTTTTAGTGAGTGAATGGAATAAAATAACTAACAATTTGGCAACTACATTGATCGTACATGTGTGCATAGTGTAGTTAAAAGCAAAGTATGACAAGAAATGAAAAAGGTGAGTTTGTGTTTGTTTATGTTTATGGATTATTTGCACAGGTATATATTAGAAAGGATAACTCAGTAGTCTCTTCTCATAGATATTGGAGTCAATCAACACAAGAGCCAGTCTCCTTGTTGGACCAAAGAGATTAATCTGTTGTGTATTAATTAACACTGAATATATTGCAGGCTCTGAGTGAGAAAGGCTATGAACTTGTTTCCGGTGGGACTGAAAATCATCTAGTTTTGGTGAATATGAAGAAAAAGGTAACCCGATAACTACTTTGACTTTGCTTGAGAAGATGAAGTCGGTGTACACGAATGTAGAAGGTCTTCCTCCGAATTGAATTGTGGAAAGCAATTGCTTCTCTAGGGCGTGGTATTTTGGCCATGGATGAATCCAATGGTACATGTGGAAAGCGGTTGGATTCAATTGGACTAGAGAACAACCGAAGCTAACCGTCAAGCATGGCGTAAAATTATATATGAAGAAAGTGTTATGACTTGGTTAAAATATAATTTTTATGTGTATGATTTTATAGTACTTGAAATATTATGAATGCACATGATTTTGTATACTTTTGGTTAATATTAAAAATATTTTGACTTAGTTAAAATATGATTTTTATGTGTATGATTTTATAGTATTTGCAATATTATGACTGAAAATGAAATATAACTAAATAGTGTATATGAAATAGGGTGTAAATATATTTAAATATAATATAATTGTTCATTCATAAATGGCGCATTTACACCCGATTATTATTAAAATAGGGTGTAATTAAGAACGTATCTACACCCGATTTTAATTAAAACAGGATGTAATTAAAATGTAATTACGCCCAATTACACCCAATTTTTATTAAAACAGGGTGTAATTAAAACGTAATTACGTTCAATTACACCCGATTTTTACTAAAACAGGGTGTAATTAAAAATGTAATTATGCCCAATTACACCCGTTTTTTATTAAAACACGGTGTAATTAAAAACGTAATTACGTTCAATTACACCCGATTTTTTTTAAATCAGGGTGTAATTAAAAACGTAATTACACCCGATTTTTATTAAAATAGGGTGTAATTAAAAACGTAATTACGCCCAATTACACCCGATTTTTGTTAAAAATAATGGGTGTAAATGCGTTAGACATTTCTCACCCGGTGGATATACACCCGATTTTTATTAAAAATAATGGGTGTAAATTTAATAAAAAACGGGTGTAAATTAACATTTTTGTACTAGTGACAGCTTATCTTTTTCATTTCAGGAATTTTAGTAAAATCATTTCAATATTTCAACCTTCATCTTTTTAGTCAAAAATCATAGCAAGTGGCTTCTTACCCAAGTTTCTCAAAGGGTTTGAGGTGGTATTTATCTTGGTCATAACTAGATAACTCATTACGTTGTACCGAAACTTTTTCTTACCAAATGTATTTGCTTTGGGATGCAATTGAACATATCTCTTTCAAAGTTTGAAATATGTTTAGTCTTCTACTGTTACTTGTGTGTAGATTATTTTGATTTCTTTGTTTGGAATATGTGTAGATTAATAGCACTTATCAAATGCTAAAAGAAGTGCTGTCAAATGCTAAAAAAAGCGCTATTAAAGTTCATTTTTGGTATGGTGTTTGTAGGTTTGATAATGTGAAGAATGAGGGTAACAAAGATTTTCCTACCAACGGTTTGATTAATTGCTCCTGAAAATTTCTGATTTTTAAAGTTATTTAAAGGGGGTTTAAAACCCCCGCAATCTATCTATTTTTAATTAATATTGACTTTAATTGACGTGGCGTTACACGTGGCGTGCCACGTAACCCTCCGTTAGTGAAATTTAACGGGAGAGACTAAAAATAGGGACGGAAAATATTGCAAGGACCATTGTTTGAAAAAAAAATTTGCAGGGAATAAAATTGAAAGTTGCCATATTTATAGGACTAAAAACTTATTTAACCCTATTACAAATAGCATACTAGTCTCTCATCATTGCATACTGCAAATCCTAATTTATGTTGAGAGGGTTATTTGCTATTAATCATTGTAACTTGTAATCTTGTTTTAAAAGAGAAAGAAAAGAATATCAGTTATAATCAATCCTTATTGTTCTTCTTATCTTCTATAATTCTTTATTATACTTTGTTCTTGACATCGTTTTTCACAACATAGATAATATTAAATTTTTTATTTATTTATTAATTAAAAAAATTCAAAAAAAAAAGTTCTGGAAAATGGTTTAGGAAGAGTGAAGTGGTTGTATAATTTATTTATTTATTTAACAATTAAAAAAATAATGAGAGTAAACATTACTTAATTTTATATGCAAAATTATTATTTAGAGGGATGATTATCAAATAAATAATAATTTAATAATTATAAGAGATAGGAATAAATAAATAATAATTTAGTTGGATAATTGTAAATGCATAATAACTTAATAACTATATTAGATAATGGAATAAATAATATTAAGCAAAATTAATTAAATAATATAAAATATCATTCTTTTTGGCTCTAAAAATTATTAAATGACTTAACAACTTATTTATATATATATATATATATATATATATATATATATATATATATATATATATATATATATATATATATATATATATATATATATATATATATATATATATATATATATATATATATATATATATATATATATATATATATATATATATATATATATATATATATATAAGATAAAATATTACAAAGTATCCTCCGTTTTGGCTAAAAAATTATTAAGTGATATATAGAAAATGATGAGAGTAAAATTTACTTAGTTTTATATGCAAAATTATTAGTTAATGGGATAATTATCAAACAAATAATAATTTAAAAATTATCAGAGATATTGGAATAAATAATATTAAAATTCTTACATGCAAAATTATTAGTCTGTTGAATAATTGTCAAATAAATAATAATTTAATAATTATAATAGATAGTAAAATAAATAATATTAAACAAAATTAATTAAATAAGATAAAACATCTCCCCTTTTGACTCTAAAAATTGTGAAGTAACTTAAAAACTTTTATACATTAGATAAGATATTACAAAAGATTCTTCTCTTTGTCTTCAAAAATTACTAAGTAATTTAACAATTTTTATATATAAGCATAATTTATATATATAAGATAAGATAATTTAGTATTTAATTCTTACAATTCTTATATATTAGGTAGTTATGATTGATTTAAAATGCAAAATTTATACTAACACTGTATATAATTTAACCAACATTCCAAAGTTTCTCATAAGCTTGAAAGGCCTAAAATTAAACTTTATTTTTTATTTCAGCAATTTGAGAGATACAATATCATTAGTAACTCATTCTCAATTTTTTTAGAACAAAACTCATTACTTAATACAACAACACAACGGCTGAAGACCTATATTTTGATCACAAAATCCACCTTTTACAAATCCACTTTTTATGCAGTCTAGAAGGCATTTTGGAGAACATTCCATAAAACAGCAAGTTTTACCTTGCCACCCTATTAAGCAGGATACTTTGCGAAGCTCGAAAGTCTCCAAACTAGTTACCAATCCTAAACCAAAATATTTAGAGTAAGTCAATATTAATATAACAATTTTCAATTTAGGTTAGAAAATTGTTTAAAAAATATACAATTTAAACATAAAATAATATTATTCTTACCTAAAACCATGATCAAAGCAATGCAAGACACACTAAAAAGATAAAATTGATAGTTATGAAAAGCCATTTTTATCAAATGGTACTACCTCATTTTCTTTTTATAAGAGAAAAAATAGTTTTTTTTTGGTTTATTGAATAATTAATATATTTAATCTGTGTATAAATTAGATACATTGATTATTCAATAAATTTAAAAAGTAAATTTTTTATTAGTGTTTTAAATTATAAATTAATACCTTTTCTATTACATAAAATTGAAAAAAGAGAATTTATTTATGCGCTCGTACACTTTTTTATGGATCTCTAGTGAAAACTTCAAAATACTCCTATATTTTAAATATTCATCTCGGAAGTCTATTTTTTTTTTGTTTTTTTTAAGTTACTTGGCATATACAACTCCGAAATTAAAATAAATAAATAAATAAAATGTGACCTCGCATATGCATTTCCGAAGTCAATTTTTTTTTTAATGTTAGAATTTATTTTGAGATACATCTCCGAAATAAACTAATATTTATTAAAAAATTAAAATCAAGGTGAATCAATTCTAATAATACTATAATTAATGATATACTGTATTATATAACAACTGGTATTTAAGTTATTCATTAAATTTTTCTTTTAAAAGTAATATTTTTTAAAATTATTCTATATTTATTTGTCCTTATTATACAATAAGGGAAAAAATTCATTTTTTTAAAATTTATAATATTATTTAAAATTAATATTTATTAAAAATTAATGTTTTTATTTTTTAAAATTTATTTATAACAAATTAATTCACTTTAAAAATTTGATAGGAACAAAAAGAAGAAATGTTTTTTAAAAAGAAAAACTGCAAAACTTTTAAGTAATTGTTTTTTTAAATAAAAGATTTCTAAAGTTTGAAAAATAGGAGCTACATAAAAGAGAGCAATTATTTTTTTAAATAAAAAATTTCTAGAAATTTTTGAAATTTAAATAAAAGATTTCTAAAGTTTTAATAAAGTTTGCAAGACTATGTTATAAATAAATAAAATTAAAGGAAATTTAGGATATCGATTAATTCATATATATATATATATATATATATATATATATATATATATATATATATATATATATATATATATATATATATATATATATATATATATATATATATATATATTCGAAAACATCTGAAAATGAAATATTAGGATTCTTTAGATATGCATTTCCAAAAACAACTAAACTAAAAAATAGAATATGTTCAGATATGCATATCCGAAGAGTATTTTAAAATTTTTAGGGATGGTTTTCACCCTATATGGGTACACAAAGAAACTCTCCTTTAAAAATATGTTGTTTTGAATAATTTTAATATGTCATAGACAATACAAAAATAGTTTAACCAAAAAAAATCGTCCATACGCATGAGTTCCGGTCTTATATGTGCATTTGTTTACATAATATATTTATTCTAAATAAAAATTAAAAAAAAATATAAATTGAAGGACATAAAAAGAATTGAAATAAAAAGTTATAATTTTATTAGAAAAAGAGAATATGCATTCATACATATTTTTCTCACTTATTTTTCAACCATTTGTATATTTCTCATTCATTAGCATATGCATTCATAAATTAAGATGGGATCAAGGTACTTTGATACTCTTTGTCTTTCTCAAGACTTTGAAGTTGGTTTGTGTTGATAATCAAGCAACTAGGGTCTCATGCCCTCCATCTTGTGATTATTCAAGCTATACAAAGGCTTCTTGTACCCTGAACATCTCAATATGCTCATTTGATTCTCCAGATGATTAAAGGTTGACCATAGTTTGTGAAGAATACACTCCTCATATCTTTTGGTCCTTGTGTAAGATTACTTGAGCATGTGACATGTCCTTTGACCAAATTTTGAAGATTATCCTCATATTATCATATGAGCCATCCTTGTTTAATAAATCCTCCAATTTTCCCTGAGGAACCAATCTTTTGATGATTTATCATTGTTTTGGGCTGGCCCAAAATTTGGCCCAATCTACTTTCGGCCCACTTAGCCTTGGAGGCCCAGTCAATCCCAAGCCGCTGATAGGACCACTGCTCCTAGCTCGTCCCCTTCATGCGCGGCACCATGCTCCCCGCGAGCTGGCTGATGCACGGCACCATGCTCCCCGCGAGCTGGCTGATGCTCGGCACGAGGGTTTCCCCGCGAGCATCTTCTCCACCGAGGACCATGCTCCGCGCAGGGCTCCTTCACATTCAACCCTCCGAATAATACGAAGTCTACGTGGCTCCTGAAAGACTGCATCTCCCTTAAACTTCGGAGCGGTTAACCAGGACAGAGGGCACGCATGCACCTCCGGTATTTCCGCTCAGGAAACCTGGCAGTCTCCTACTTGGGCTTGGAAGTCCAACCCAGTAGCGTGATCATGGCCCAGCGCTGGGGGCTATAAATACCCTCTTTCACTAGAGGGTCAGATATTCACTTCTTTTTAACCTTTAGATAGTGCTTGCACTCCTTTGCTCGTCTACTCACTTTGGCATCGGAGTACCTTGCAGGTACACCCCCTCCTCCTTCTTAGAAGATCCAGTCCGAGCAGCCAGCGACGATTCTTCTGATCAGGTACGATCAGTGGCGCCGTCTGTGGGAAACTTGCTTCCCCGTCTTTAACAAACAAAGATCAAAGCTAATCCTTTTCCGATCGTCATGACTGACAACAACAACAACATCCCAAGCGCTGATCCCTTCCTCCTACAATAGCTGATCGAGGAGTCCACCCGCGAGGGGGCGAATCGTCGCCGGCAAGAAGGAAATAGGCATACCCCCGCCGGGCAGAGAAGGCCCGGGCATGAGACCTCACAACCTAGGAGGAAGCAGATCCAGAGCATCCAGCAGCTGCAGGGCCTCCAACAGGTCCAGAACGTTGAACAAGTTCCCCCCGAGGGACACGTTCAAAACGGGGAGGACGAACAACCCCGAACACACAATGGGCCAGAGCAGCCCCAGAATGTGAATGAGACTGACGCCAGAGACGGGCACGCTGCCTCCTCATTCACCCACACCTTCGACAGGCGGAGAGCCCGTCACGAAGAAGAGGAAGAGCCGCTCAACATTCCCGAGGATGTTGACCCCATCACCGTCCGTCTGCTCAAATAACAGCAAAAGACGAACAGCCTCCTCCGAATTCAGGACGACCGTATCCACGAGCTGGAAAGGAAGCGACGACACCGCTCCCCTCCACGGAGACACTATCGGTCGCGCTCCTACTCCTCCTCGCGCTCACCACCGAGGAGACACCGTCGGCGTTCCCCATCTTCTTCACGCTCCCCGCCTAGAAGATATCGCCGGCGGAGATCACATTTCCGCTCTCCACCGAGAAAGAGCAGGAAGAATCAGAGACCAGAAGTCACTGAAGCAAGAAGCCTCTCCCCTGAACAGGATCATTGGGGCCCTTCCAAAGCTGTGCTGAAACCCCGCGAGCGTCCCCCTCCTCGGGACAATCGCGCTAGTCCGGACAATGACCAGGGAAAACCCCGGCGAGGCAGACACTCAACTTCACCAGGACCGAGTGACGAGGAGGACTTCCGCAGCCCTTTGTCCGAGAACATCCGGAGAGCCCGCCTCCCTCGGGGGATGGAAAAACCACCAGTGTTGGACCAATACAACAGGACCACTGACCCCGACGACCATATTCGGAGCATCGAAGCGGTCATGGACTATCACGTCGTCAAAGGCTCTATCAAGTGCCGCATCTTCCCAACCACCCTCAGGAAGGGAGCAATGACTTGGTACAGAAACCTCCGTCCCAACTCCATCCATTCCTGGACCGAGCTCAAGGAACTCTTCTTGAGCCACTTCACAGCCTCCCGACGACAACCGAAATCGGAGGCCAATCTCGAGGCCGTGATACAAGGACCCAACGAACCCCTTCGGGATTACCTCGACAGGTTCAACAAGGAAGCCTTCCAAGTGCAGACGGCCGACTACATGAAGAGATACCTCTTAGAACTAGGACTTCTCCCCGGAAGTGACTTCAAGAAGGCCATAAAAATTGAGAAGGTGCACAGTATGAACGCCCTTCTCCGCAAAGCAAAAGCATTCATCGATTTCGAGGAAGGCGAGGCACCCGCGATCAAAGCTTCGAGGGGAAATAACGCTGCTCGCAGCTCAAACCTCGATGACTCAGGATCGCGCCGAGGACAGGATAAAAGGAGAGACGATAGGTCCCGAGAAACCAAAGAGCGTCGAGGACCGGCAGGACGGTTCAACGACTACACTCCCTTGAACGTCTCGCGCGAAAAAATCCCGGCCGACTGCCAAAACACCGAGTTCAAGAACTCCAACATCAGGCCCCCGAAGTCGAATCCCACCAGACCGGGGACGGACAAATCCAAATACTGCAAGTACCACAAGAGTCACGGGCATCTGACCGATGAATGCATACATCTCAAAGATGCCATAGAGACCCTGATCAAAGAGGGCCGCCTGTCGAAGTACACGAAGAAGGGAGAACCTTCCTGAAGAGAAGCCCCTCGGAACTCTGACGAGGGCAATTCACCAGACAGCCGACCGCTTCAAGTCGCGTTGTCCATAACCCAACCGGAAGACTTCATCCCTTCGGTCGGCATGACGACTGCCTTTAGCACCTGGGAAAACTTCCCGACCGCAATGGTCATCTCCAACGGCGGCGACCCCGGCTCTCTCACTATCAGCTCGGTAAAGAGAAAATTCGATGAGTTGATCAGCGCCAATTCGAATCTCGCCCCTACTCTGCGGAAGTTCAAAGGAAAATCGGATCCGATCACTTTCTACTTGGAAGAGTTGCCCGGCGGAGCTCCGAACGCCACGATCCCCTTGCTCGTCCGAGCCAGAATGGCAAATTTCGATGTTCGTCGAGTCCTGGTCGAAGAAGGCAGCTCGGTCGACATCATGTACTCTCATCTCTTCCGGACACTCCAGCTGAACGACTCGCACCTCACTCCTTATGTGGGTTCTGATCTCCAAGGCTTCAACGGGGCTACCACCAAACCGTGGGGTTACGTCGAACTGATCGTCACTTTCGGGGAAGAGGAAGCATCCAGGCAGGTCAAGACGAGATTCCTGGTGATTGACTGCAAAACTCTCTACAACTACATCATCGGACGCCCTACTCTGGCCGAGCTCACTGCCGTCCCCTCCACCGTGCACCTCAAGATGAAATTCTACACAAAGCAAGGACGAGTGGCCACTATCAACGCAGACATCAAAGCCGCTAGAAGAATCTTCGATGCCTCCGTAAAGGGGTTGCAACTGATCGCCCCTCCAACAGACCCTAACAAGAAGCCGAGGGCCGAAGACAATCATCCTCGGGAAGATCAACATCCACCAGACGCCAGCTCAATCGACCTGGATGCTCGGTTCACGGACGAAGAGCTGAAGAATGCCGAAGAGACGAGGACAAAGGTAACTCACCCCGTCCGGCCCATCCCAGACGGGGACTTCGACCTCATCCCGCTGGGCGACAACCCCGACAAAGCGGTAAAGATCGGCAAGGACATCCCAGATCTACCGAGGAAGCAGCTCATAGCATGTCTTCAAGCCAACGCTGACTTGTTCGCCTGGAGCGCAGCGGAAATGCCCGGACTCGACCCTGAGGTCGCCTGTCACCACCTCTTCATTGATCCAACCGTGAAGGCAGTAGTTCAACGTAGGCGTCGGCAATCTCCCGAGAAAGCGGAGGCTGCCGAGAAAGCTGTAAAAGACCTCCTAGAGGCAAATTTTATTTCCGAGGCCAAGTATTCAACTTGGCTCTCAAGCTGTATATGGACGACATGATCGTCAAATCTCGAGAAGACTCCGATCACAGAGCACATGTTGAACGAGTTTTCGAACAGACCAGATCCTGCAAGATGCGTTTCAACCCAGAGAAATGCACCTTCGGAGTACGGGCGGGAAAGTTCCTCGGCTTCTATCTAACCGAGCGAGGAATAGAAACCAACCCCGATAAGTGCCGAGCATTCTCGGAATTTCCTACCCCTAACAATAAAAAATCTATCCAAGTATTAAACGGAATGCTCACAGCACTATCCCGCTTCGTCGCAAAATCCGCCCAGCATGCCCTCCCATTTTTCAAGTTTCTTCGGAAAGAAGCGACCTTTGAATGGTCCGAGGAGTGCGAGCAAGCACTGTTCCATCTCAAACAAGTGCTCTCCAAGCCGCCCGTCCTCTCCCGACCAGATAGCAACGAGATTCTATACCTCTACCTAGCCGTCTCAAACGAGGCGGCCAGCGCGGCCTTGATCCGAGAAGTGGAAGACGGACAGAAGCCAGTATACTTCACAAGCAAAGCCCTACAAGGGCCCGAGGTGCGATATCAACAGATAGAGAAAGTCACACTGGCCCTAATAACGGCTGCCAGGAGGCTGAGGTACTACTTCCTTGCCCACACCATTGTCGTCCAGACATACCAACCCATCAAACAACTTCTCAGCCGACCGGACATGGCCGGGAGAATGCTAAGATGGTCCCTCGAGCTATCCGAATTCGACATACAGTACGAGGGTAGGAAGGCACTGAAAGCTCAGGCGCTCGCCGATTTCGTGGCCGAGATGACCTCGATTTCCAACTGCCCGACTCCCACCGAAAATAAGTGGACCATCTATGTGGATGGCGCTTCAAGCAACTCGGGAAGTGGAGCTGGCGTTATCCTAGAAAAATACGAGGGGCTCATCATCGAAGTATCCTTGGTCTTATCTTTTACCACGTCGAACAACCAGGCCGAATACGAGGCTCTCCTAGCGGGCATGGGTCTCGCCGAAGACGTAGGGGCTCGAGAGGTCATGATTTATACCGACTCCCAGCTCGTCGCTTCCCAAGTTAGCGGCGATTACCAAGCCAAAAATGACACACTAGCCGAGTATCTTACTCTCGTCAAAGAGAAAATGAAAAGATTCTCAAAGGCAGACGTCGCGCACATTCCCCGGGAGCATAACTCACGTGCCGACATATTATCCAAACTTGCGAGCACGAGAAAGAAAGGTGGAAACAAGTCGGTAATCCAAGAAATCTTGCCCAGACCGAGCATAAGCAAAAACGCGCAAGCTCTGCAAGTATTCGCTATCGGGGACGACCATTGCTGGATGACCCCGGTATATAACTTCCTCACCAAAGAAGAACTTCCCGCCAACGCGAAGGAAGCTTTAGCCATTAAGAGCCGAGCATGCTCGTACACTATCATCGAGAACAAACTATACCGACGAGGCTTCTCCATTCCTCTCCTTAAATGTGTCGACACCTCGCAAGCATTTGAGATACTCCGAGAGCTCCACGAAGGGATCAACGGCCAACATCTCGGCGGCCGATCACTAGCGAGAAAAGCTCTTAGAGCCGGTTACTATTGGCCGACCATGCAGCAAGACGCCAAAGAACATGTCCAGAAATGCGACAAGTGTCAGCGCCATGCCGACATGCACTTGGCTCCCCCAAACGAACTTAAATCTCTCTCCTCGCCTTGGCCCTTCTCCACCTGGGGGATGGACCTCCTCGGATCTTTCCCGGTCGGCTCGTACCAAAATAAATACCTAGTGGTCATTGTGGATTACTTCACGAAATGGATAGAAGCCGAAGCGCTTGCCAAGATCACGTCTCAGAACGTGCTCCGTTTCTACAAACGAAACATACTCGCTCGGTTCGGGATACCATAGGCTATAGTCACCGACAATGGCACCCAATTCACTGACAGAAAGTTCCAAGAGTTTGTGGCCAAGCTCGGCACGAAACAACATTTCACCTCAGTCGAGCATCCTCAGACAAACGGGCAAGCCGAGGCAGCCAATCGAGTCATCCTCTGGGGACTGAAGAGGAGACTCGGCGAAGCTAAAACGGCTTGGGTCGAAGAACTACATAGTGTACTTTGGGCATATAGGACAACCCCCCA
The DNA here is from genome assembly GCF_029867415.1 of Vicia villosa. Classification (NCBI taxonomy): domain Eukaryota; kingdom Viridiplantae; phylum Streptophyta; class Magnoliopsida; order Fabales; family Fabaceae; genus Vicia; species Vicia villosa. The sequence continues at coordinate 20,983 of NW_026706607.1, forward strand.
TTCGAGCACGGGCGAGACTCCGTTTAGACTAACCTACGGCACCGAAGTCGTGATCCCCGTAGAAATCCGAGAACCTTCTCGGCGTACTGAGTCACCCCTCGAAGAAGAGCTCAATGACGAGGCTATGAGGGAAGAGCTCAACATGGTCGAGGAGATCCGAACAGGATCTTCCCTTCGATAAGCAAAATTAAAACAACAGATAGCCCTCCGCCACAACACTAAAGTTATCAAGCATGACTTCGAAGTCGGCGCCCTAGTGCTCCGCAGAAACATGAAAGACTCATGCGAGGGAAAATTAGCCCCAAATTGGGAAGGCCCATACCGAGTTTACGACAAAACCGAGAATGGCGCCTATTACCCCGAGAACCTTCTCGGCGAAAAAACTTGCTCGACCTTGGAACGCTGAAAAACTCAGACTTTACTACAGTTAGACACAACCTAACGCCCCCGGACATCTGTATCAAACACAGGTAGCGGCCGGGCACGGACCCGCGTCATTGGTACGAACGCGAGTGCTCCACGACAGCAACGGTCGAACTCCCCCATCGAATGGTAGGACCGACCACACGGAGGATTCTACACCTAGACCCTCCGTGGAAGTACCTGCACGGCAGAACCCCAGCTCGCGATGGGATCGTTCACGCCGCGAGCACTTGGTCCCAACTGCGGTCTCGCGCTCGCTATCAGCACACACCTGCTATGCGCACCCGGACCGTACACAACACGCCCGGGCAACCAACTCAGGTCGAGCATCAACCAATAGTCAACAAAAACATTCTAAGTATAGGGGTAACTCCCCGGAATGTTCGAGCATAACCAGTAATCATCGATAATATTCTAAGTGATGGGATCACCCCCAGGATATACGAGCATGCAACAATAAAGTTTCGAGCATACGAGGCAAAATGAACATGAATGAACAAAAACAGAAAACATTAATTACCGACCAAATTGGCCGGTGATGTCCAAATATTACAACAAAATGCCGGGCACGCAGACCCCAAATATCCTGGGCACGAGCCCCAAAATTCCTAAAAAAGCGGCACGCAGGCCAAAAGAACAAAGGCGCGTAGGCCCCAAACAAAATCAGTCTTCCTCGGGTGTACTGGGCACCAGATGGCCGTCCACAATCCTGTTTGAAACCCCGATGTTATCCGTTTTCAAACCCGGATTTAGAAGCTTCAACTGTTGAACAGCGCATTTAAATCCCTCCTCGGCCATGTCGGCAAGCTCGATTTTCAAGTCATCGATCTTCTCGACAAACTCGGTCCTCGACTTCAGCACCACCACATCCGGAGACTCTTCCGCCGTCGGCTCCCAAGCCTGTTCAAGATCAGCAGCCTTCTTTTTCTCCTCCTCTATTTCCTCATCTTTTTGTTTCAGAAGGTCCTCCATCTTCTTCCTCGTCTTCTCCCGAAGAGTCTTTTGCTGAGCGACCTCCTCCAAGGCAGCCTTCTTGTCATCCTCCGCCTTCTTCAGAGCCTCAGCAGATGCGGTGCCCCCCTGCGCAAACATTTGGGCCATCCCAACGACCCTCATCACAGCAGCACTGTCACCAGCCAACTACTTTAGGCGAGTAGAAGAAGACATTTCCTCAGCTCGACCCTCATCACACCAACACTGTCACCAGCCAACTGCTTTAGGCAAGTAGAAGAAGACATTTCCTCAGCTCGACGAGCCTCATCCAAAGAGACGGACAGAGGAAACTTCTCGAAAAACTGGCCCTCGCTGAAGCAGGGAGGAAGTACAAACCCGTGCTCGGACCCCATGGCCGGTGGATCCTCCCGGGACATCTCTGACCGACGAGCCCTCTTTGGCGTTCCCCCTTCCGGGATCACCAAAGGAGAGCCAACAGAACCAGAATGCTCACCCGAAGGCGTCCCCCGGTTCTTGTTTTTTAGCGCCCGGATCCTCTTCCCGTCCTGGGCCGCCTTCAGGACCTTGTCCACTTTCGATGGCATGGCATCTGAAAAATAAAACAAACAGATTAGTGACGAGCATTAATCGGAAGAAACAAAATAAAACAACAAAGAGTCCACCTAACAACGCCTTGGTTTCCGCCGGCGTCCGTCACATCAAAAGAGCCTTGGTATTTATGGCGCGAACTTCAGTCTTCGGCACACCCTCCTCGTCGTAAATAGGCTCCCCCGTCCTCGTCACCCACGGGTTGAGACTAAAACTGTCCACCCATTGATACAGACGAATATACGACGCCGAATCTTGCTCGTCCAGATCCCCATCTTCCCGAGAATAGTATTTAGGGGGGAAGTTAAAATGGCTTTTCCACCAAACAAAGGGAAACACGCTACAGAGCTTGGTCCTGACTTTCCCCTCTTCGTCCCTTTCCGGGATACCATCCTCGCCACACACAGTCACCATCTTGGACAGCGAAGTGTATGCTGCCCGGCTGTGCAAACGGATAATATAATAGCGATCTTTAAAATCCTTGACCGAGTCGACGTACATCTTGAAGAGTTTCCGATCAGCATTCCTGAAGGAAACCCAGCTGTAGTGCCTGTCAGCCATCTTCCTTTGAACTCTGAAGCTGCACCAAAACAAGTCGGTCGTAGCTCCAATGCCCAGATAGTCGCAGACGATCTCGAATGCTCGCATGAACGCAAAGGCATTCGGGTGCAATTGAGATGGAGCCAACGGAAGACGCGCCAGTGATGAAACCTGGAAACTAGTGAAAGGCAGACGGAACCCGAGTTCCCGGAAGACATACTCATACATGGCAAAGCTATCCCCACGGAAATGAGAGCAGATGCGCTCCTCGGCCGTCGGGCAGATCACCTGAAAATTTAATTCATCACTTGGCCCCAGAACCTCGACCTCCCGGAAGGCCCCGGCCAACGAGTCAATATATCGGGATACTTCGAGTTGAGGCTCCTCGGCCACCCAGCTTAAATCAATCTCGAAATCATATTCAAAAAGCGGAGTGAGAGGACCCTCCTCGTCCGATCCCGAGGGCACCCCCTCTTCGTCACCCTCTTCAATCACTGTGAGATGCGAGCTCTCAACCTCCACCTCCTCGACCTCAGAACTGCTCGCGCTCATACTTCGCGAATCGTCCCACGAGCTTGAACTAGAGCTCGACCCTGAGCTGGACCTTGAGCTGGACCCCGAGCCTGATTCACCTGCACGCAGAGGAAAAAAATGAATTCGACCAATTATCAAGTCCACCCTTCCACTGCGATACAAGTGAAAGGGTGGAACAGCGAGCGATAGAGCCACCGACCAAACCCCTTCGAAGAGCCAGTTAGATCTATGGCGAAGACGCGCGGGTCCAGCCCCAACAAGACCGACGGAGACCTTGAATACCCCGAGCACGGCTATGAACAAGCCGACGGGTGACTCGAAGGTGCCGGGCGTTCCATGAGTCTAAAGAAGTTAAAACACGAAGGTGCCGGGCAGAACCAAGAAAAATCTAACGTCTACACTGACCTTCCCGGGCATCGCATGAATAACCCGAGGAAAAGGTCCAGTTTCGTGCCTGTTTGCCGACTTAGATGGCAAAAACAGCAGAACCACCTAATAAACCTATCGAAATATTGCAAGCGAACGTTTAGAGTCCAAAGGAAATCCAGACGTACCTGATTCAGACATGGTTCTTGAGAACTCGATTGCTGGAAGAAAACTGCAGAAAACAAAGTCGGGAAATTAACCTAAGACGCCGAGCACGTGAACGAGTAGCAGAAAGGTTCTAAATAAGGGATTTCGTTCCTTTTTATAAGGGGTTTGCCCGGAATACGAAACGTCGTGTCGGCTGTCACAAATTCTCTAGGCGCCGTCACCTACCCCTAGGCAATCATTACCCTGCCACGTCAGCAAGTGTCTCCCACACGCGACCTTCAGACTTCCCCCTCATAATGACGCCGCTCGAGCGGCCAACAGAAGACGAGGACCATTGTCGCCGACTAGCAATAGCGAAACTCGAAGCTCCTTCCTCGGAACTCCGACTTGGGGGGCTCCTGTTCTGGGCTGGCCCAAGATTTGGCCCAATCTACTTTCGGCCCACTTAGCCTTGGAGGCCCAGTCAATCCCAAGCCGCTGATAGGACCACTGCTCCCATCTCGTCCCCTTCATGCCCGGCACCATGCTCCCCGCGAGCTGGCTGATGCCCGGCACCATGCTCCCCGCGAGCTGGCTGATGCTCGGCACGAGGGTTTCCCCGCGAGCATCGTCTCCACCGAGGACCATGCTCCGCGCAGGGCTCCTTCACATTCAACCCTCCGAATAATACGGAGTCTACGTGGCTCCTGAAAGACCGCATCTCCCTTAAACTTCGGAGCGGTTAACCAGGACAGAGGGCACGCATGCACCTCCGGTATTTCCGCTCAGGAAACCTGGCAGTCTCCTACTTGGGCTTGGAAGTCCAACCCAGTAGCGTGATCATGGCCCAGCGCTGGGGGCTATAAATACCCTCTTTCACTAAAGGGTCAGGTATTCACTTCTTTCTAATCTTTAGCTAGTGCTTGCACTCCTTTGCTCGTCTACTCACTTTGGCATCGGAGTACCTTGCAGGTACACCCCCTCTTCCTTCCTAGAAGATCCAGTCCGAGCAGCCAGCGACGATTCTTCTGATCAGGTACGATCAATCATTTTCTCCTAACACAGGCTATCTAAATTAGAGTTTGAGATTTAATCAGGAGTTCTTTGAATTTTGGATCAAAACTTGTTCCCATGCCTCTCCACATGTCACAAGGTACCTTGGGATGAAGTTTAGACTTTTGATTTTAATCAGAAGAACTTCAATTGTCTAGATGATTGCAAATCAATTGAATTGGGAAGAGTTAACCAGACAATCAGTAAAGTCAACTCTTGACTTTTTTAAGGTCAAAGTTGTGAATTCAAGTCAAATATGAGTGATAATCAAGATTTAGTCAAGAATTTCCCAAGGATTTATTAAAATTCAAGATTTGAATAAAATTTCCAAATTAGGAATTAGGGTTTATGTAAAAGTTACTGTTTTTGGCAAATTTTATTTCATGGATCAGTCATCTTCAAAGCTATTTTTCATCAAGATGTGAAATTCAATTCAGATTTTCTACAACAATGTTCTTGTTCCTTATTCTTCTAGATTTCCAACCATATATAAAACACCTCATTTGGATTAAAATTGAAAGAGATACGATGGTTGGAAGTTGGATGTTTCAAGTTGTCAATTTTCAATACTTCGCAAAATTCTACTAAGTCCTTGGATCAGGTTCATGTGCTAGCTTTGTGACGTGTTGTCTGATGGATTAAGGTTTCATCTTGTAATACGGTGGGAGAACTGACTTTTTAAATGTTGCGGATAGCAAGAGTCGCCACCGACTTTTATTTTATCCAATTTATAAAAAGGCTAAAAGAACAGAAAAAGACCTTTAAAAAGATTTTGAATTCGGGGGTAAATTATACAAAGGGAAGGTTTAAAGCACCTTTTGTATCCATGGTTATCCATGGGCTCTTAATTGCTTAGCTCATTTGTTTTCAAAAAGGGCATGAAACGATGGTAAAGGGTCAGAATTAGAGTGACGAAAGATTATTCGTGACAGTCAGAAACGATGGTAAAGGGTTTTTTGTGGATGGGTGTAAAATTATGAGAGTCGTTAATTGTTAGTGTATGGGAATGAAGAATTTGGTAGAGGTGAATTAATTAGTAAACTAAGTTTTAGGTTAAATAATTAAAATTAGGTTTTAATTCTAGATTAGTAATTAAAAATTAATTTTAGCCTTTTTAATCAAAACCATGTGACTATTAGTAATGTGAGAAACTGTAGGTTTAGACCTTCCCCTTAGGTTTTCCCTTAGTTTTTTTCATTAGGTTTTTAACTGTAATAATTAATTTAATATCATTAAGTTTTTTACAAACCCTTAAGGTTTAGGTTTTTAACTTGTTTCCTTTCTATTAACCATGGTTAACTTTGCCCCGTTCGGGGTTTTCCCTTTGGCCTTGCCTTTATATTATTTTCCAAATTATTCATAATTTTTGTATCTGCTCCGAGGTTGTAACAATTTTAATTTTTGATCTATTTTATTGTATCTGCCCCAAAGCCATGTACAAAAAGTTTTCTACCTTTTATTTTCCGTTACCCTTCAGGGTTTTATTGTAATAATAATTAGGTTTATTTTTCTGCCTTTATTTTCCCGCATAAACAGGTGTTTATTGTAATAGCGTAGGATTTTTAACTGTTTATTATAACTGTTGTGGTTAGTAATTCTAGGGAGTGCAACCCTGAATTAAACATAGAATCACTAATTTTACAAGATAAAATATCTGAACTGAATCACTTGATTGTGGCACACACATACCTTTAGGGTAACCCTTCTTGTTGCCTGTTGCCTTTATGTGAATTTCAAAATAGTCAAGTCCCTCGATTCCGAGGATACCTAAAGTAAAGGTTGGCTTAATCATTGAAATCATTATGAGATCTAGTCCCTCGATGCTGCCTCGGTAAAACATGATGATTTCCAAATTGCTAAGGTATCCTCGCATGATGCCTAAAAAGATTAATGACTATTATATCCTTTCCTAAAGACTACCTACCTCTACATGGTAGGGACAATTTTATGGCGAACGACAATTCTCGTTGACCCTTCAATATCCAATGAAAGGAATTATTACCCTCTTTATGGTATGTGTCATACCCCAAAATTTGCCCATCATATTTCAATATATCTTGACTCATATGATCTATAGTTACTTAAGCATATGCAAGAACTGGGCACATTCACTTATCTCCTAAACAATCAACTCACAACTAGGGTTTTGATTCTCTCAAAGTAAAATCAAGTTCTAAGACCTAAAATGAATCTCATGGCCTCTCATATGCTTCAAAGGGTCCTCATGCCAAGATGGAAGCCCTGATTCATGAGATTGCTCAATCAACAGCTCAAATGGTCAACAGTCGACCAATTTGACTTAAAAGTCAACTATGGTCAAAGTACAGTCAAAGTTCCTGATTTTTTGGTCAACATCCTTATTTTGAAGTATCATTCATCATTTGGTCAAGGATTGATCATGATTCATCAAGGAAAGCTCAGAAATCAACAAAACCTAAAGTTTCTAAATTAGGGTTTTTGACCTAAAAGCCAACTGAACTTTGACCAGCCCTAACTTTCACATGGAACATCAGAAATTTCCCATACAAATCTCATTTTGAAGGAAATTGAATTCTCTACAACTTTGTCTCTCACATACCAAGGCTAAAAATGCTTCATTTGAGAGATATGGATCAAAAGATTATAGGTCATATTTGAAAGTCAACCAAAAGCAAATTTTTGTCAAAGCCCATATCATCAAGATAAAATCCTCAAATGGTAAAAATATTACAAAGTGGATTGTAGAGGACATCTTGAGGTTTCCAAAAAGTTCTAGAATTCCTCCATAACTTAAAAATTGAGGGAGATATGCCTTGTCAAAGTTGGACCATTTTAAAGGAAAAATGTGAAACAAAAGTGGCTCAAAATGGATTTTCTTGCAAATGAGCCCAATCTTTTTAGACCCAATCTTGATCCTCAAGTTATCTAAAGCATCAAGTCCAATCCCCACGAATTATTGAATAATATTTGATTTTACTTGAATTTTTCCCCATTTAAAAAGTGATTAAAACCAAATAATCAAGAGATTTTGGAAGGGATATGATTTGGCTTTAATTTCCAAACAAATCCAATCAAATATTCATCATATTTTACATTCAATTTCGTGAAAATTGGAATTGGGATGATTGAGTCAATATTGGATCAAAATTAGAAAGTTTCATGAATCATATTTTCCAAATTTTCAATCATTGATTCAAGTGGATTTAATTCATTTTTCTTGACCTAATTGGATCTCATATATATGCACAAGCACTGCAGACCAAAAAGGGACGAACCCTAGCCTCACAAAAGGAGCTATCAAAATTTCCAAAATCTCTAAAAGAAGTGGATGTTTGATTTCATGTTTGCAGCCTCTGCCACTGGATTCTAAGCGTGGAATCATACTCCTGGAGGCTCCATGATAGGTTCCCAACTATCCCACAAGGCCCACCTCCGATAGTGCTACATGATTATTCCCGAGGAGGTACGTTTTCTTAAAATCAACTTAATAATCTACGCATTGTTGGTACGTTTGATGTGTGTATTCGTGTTCAGGGCAACCATTAGGACAATTATCACGTCTCACATGAAAGTTTTAAGACCGGATTTGCGAATTGCCATGGTTAGGGCTTCAAGGTTGTGAGCTCTCGAAACCATAGCTACAACCCTTTTCAGTTGAAACTAATTGCTCCATTGAATTCGCAGCGTCGCGTTTAGTGGATTTGGGCAGTTTTGTTTTTTGTGTGATGCGATTTGCAGGATCTAACTGAAGGATAGAAAAAGACTTAGAGGGGGGGGGGGGGGGTTGAATAAGTGTGACTTGAAAAACTCTTAATATAAAAACAATTTTCACAATGATTTTTATCCTGGTTGGTTGTTAACGAAACTACTCCAGTCCATCCCCTTAGAGTGATTTACATCAACTGAGGATTTAATCCACTAATCAGTCTTGATTACAATGGTTTTCCACTTAGATACCCTCTAAGTCTTCTAGAGTATTCTGATCACAACCTGGTCACTCTAGGAACACAACCTCTTAGATAACTTCTAAGACTTCTAGAGTATTCTGATCTAACCGATCACTTTAGGAACCTTTACAAATTAATGTAAAAACTATTACAAGAGTTACAATGTGCTTCTTATAAAGCTGTAATCACAACTGTGATATTTCTCTTAAGTTCTAAGCTTAACACTCACTAACTATTACAAGATAGATGAGGTTGAAGATGAAGTTTGAATAACTTTCGGATTTGACAGAGTTTCAGCAAGTTTGCGTTTGTGCGTATAGAGTAGTGTAGTTTCGTCAACTTTGCTTCTGATCCGAGACTTCATATTTATAGGCATTTTGAGAAGATGACCACTGGGAGGAATTTAATGCTTTGCGTGTTCCGTACAACATTGCATTTAATGTTTCACTCTTTTATCAACTACCTTGAGCCTTGCTTTTCCTGCTTTTACTGACTTTGCCTTTAATAGCTTCTAACGTTCCTTTTGTCAGTCAATGTAGCAAGTCATCTTGTACTTGATTCTGATTCTTGTATTTGTTGATACAACATTCTGACTATGAAGTGCTTCTGAGCGTGATACCATAAGACTTCATTGCTTCTGCTTCTGAACTCATGTCCTTGTGATGCTTCATTAGACCATGTTCTGATTCTACTTGACCATCTTCTGATGTCTTGCGAGAGCATGTTCTTATGTTTCCATCTTGAACTTCTTGAGCCATAGCTTCTTAGCACTGATTTGTACACACTTCTAATATATTTCCTGAAATGGAAAATGTATAGGATTAGAGTACCACATTGTCTTATACAAAATTCATATACATTGTTATCATCAAAATTAAGAATATTGATCAGAACAAATCTTGTTATAACACTAACAAGCAATGGGCCATCGGAGAAGAAGGAAGAGCCCATCCTTCATATCCTTCTACGAAGAAGAATTGCCCGGTGGAGCACCCAATTCCACCATTCCCCTCCTCATCCGAGCTCGAATGGCCCACTTTGACGTGCGGCGCATACCAGTTGATCAAAGAAGTTCGATGGATATCATGTACTCCCAACTGTTCAAAACACTGCAACTTAACGACAACCACCTCAACCCTACGTAGAATCGGACCTACAAGGTTTCAACGACACGGTGACTAACCCATGGGGGTTCGTCAAGCTCATAGTTTCAATCGGATTGGCGGAAACCACGAGGGCCATTAAAGTCCAATTCCTGGTCATCGATTGCCCATCGATATACCAGTGCATCCTTGGACGCCCGACCTTGGCTGAGTTAATCGCGGTCCCCTCAATCGTGCATCTAAAACTCAAATGTTATACGACCAAAGGATAAGTTGCAACACTCAACGACGATATTGAAGCGGCCAAGAGATGCTTCGAAGCCTCCGCCAAAGGCCTGAGTATGATAAAGACGATCGCTCAAGACAAAACAGCGACCAACGCAGCCTCCGAGCCCAACAGATCAATGCCGCGCATCGACACTGTCGACCTCGACATCCGCTTCTTGGGAGAACCCGGGCAGAACACAAAAGCATGTACATCAGAAGGAAGTCTCCGGCCAATTCCAGACGGAGACTTCGAACTTATGGACCTCAGAGAAGATCCGACCAGGGGAGTCAAGATCGGAGCGGACCTGCCGGAACTGGCCAAAAGACAACTCAAAGCTTGCCTCCGCGAAAACGCTGACCTATTCGCCTGGAGTGCTGCAGAGATGCCCGGGCTCGATCTAGAAGTGGCTTGCCATCACCTGAATATCGACCCCTCCTGCAAGGCCGTCGCCCAAAGGAGAAGAAAACAATCACCAGAGAAAACGGCTTCGGCCGAACTAGCTGTAAAAGACCTCCTAGAGGCCAAATTTATATTTGAGGCCAAGTACACCACTTGGCTCTCCAATGTTGTACTTGTTAAAAAATCAAATAGAAAATGGCGCATGTGCACTGACTACACCGATCTTAATAGGGCTTGCCCAAAAGATGCTTATCCTCTGCCCAATATAGACAAACTAGTCGATAATTCTGTCGGTTTTAAATTACTTTCATTTATGGATGCATATTCCGGGTATAATCAAATACCCATGGCTAAAACTGACAAAAAATACACGACCTTCATGACCGAATCAGGAAACTACTAATATGTCATACCCCAAAATTTTTCCACCACATTTTTATACACAAGCTCATCCAAGTATCAACAGCTCAAGATTTAAGTGGATGCATACTCTCCTAAACAAACAACCCACAACGAGGGTTTTTGCTTCTCTTCAAGAAAAATCAAGTTCTGACAATGCACATGGACCTCATAACCTCTCATATGCCTCAAAGGACCCTCATGCCAATTTTCAAGCTCTGATTCAAAAGATTGCTCACCCAATGGCCCAAACGATCAATAATCGACTGGTTGACCTAAAAGTCAAACTACGGTCAAACCACAGTCAAAACTTCTGATTTTTGGTCAACATCCTCATTTTGAAGTATCATTCATCATTTGATCAAGAGTTGATCATGATTCATCAAGAAAAGCTCCAAAATCATCGAAAACCTAAGTTTCTAAATTAGGGTTTTTAAGGAGAAAGTCAACCCAACTTTGACCAGCCATAACTTTCACATGGAACATTAGAAATTTCCCATCCAAAACTCAATTTGAAGGAAATTGAATTCTATACAACTTTGTCTCTCACAAGCCAAGGCCAGAAATGCATCATTCGGGAGATGTGAGCCAAAACATTACAGGTCCTTCTAAAAGTCAACATAAAGTCATCTTCTTGCAAAGAAGTGTACATGAACATGGAAACTTCAATGAAGATGAAACCAAAAGGAGTGTTTAAAGGATCCTTTGAGCTTTCCAAAAAGTCCTAGAAAACTCCCATATCATAAGAATTGAAGGAGTTACGATAGTTGCAAGTTGGGTAAAATTAAGAAAGTGCATGAAGAGAAAAGTGAAGAATTTTGATCTTTTAAACCCATGGGCCTAAATATTTGGTCCCAAAGCTATGCAAGACATATCCACGACCCATGCATGCATTCATTTATTTCCCATGATATTTTTTATTTTATTTTTTGATTTTATTCACTTAAAATCTAAAGTAAAGCAAAATAAATCAAGGAAACTTATATAAAGTGCATGGATCTGATTTGCCATTCAAGTACCTCCTAAAATCATCAAAGTATTTGATTACAAGTTGATTGGAAGAGATTGCCAAAAGATTGACCAAAATTGGCAAAATTTGATAAAAGTACAAACCAACTGCCCAAGCCCATGAATCACATGATATCCAAAGCCATTATTAACCTAATTCAAGCCCTTATATATACTGATCTCATTCATGCTATTAGGGGACGGATTCTGAGTCTCAAAACCTTTTCCAAAAATCTCAAAAAATCAAGGAAACCTAGGGCACGAGCCGTAGCTTTCTCCGGTCATCTTCAACGAGTTCCAGGAATTAATTCGTCCTCTAGAAGATCTCAGGAGTCACTCCTCATCAGTTTCGACGCTTGCACACGCCTAGAACGAATCCGTTTGAATTACACCATTGGTAAACGTGTTGTTTTTAAAAACTCGTAACTCACTACTTTTAAATCAATTTCATACGTGTATACCTGTTCACCCTATTGTATAGAGCTATTTTGACCCTTTGTTCATGAGTTTTGACGCAGAAAAGAAGGTATGCCATTGTTAGGGCATAACCATGGCCAAGCTTCGTATTCACTATTGCAGGCGTTTTCAGAGGAAACCAATATAACCAATGGACTCGGGAGGTCCGGTTTAGGGGATAGGGTCCTCTTTTTCTTTTTATTTGCGTTGTGGTGCAGGTTCCAAAAGTGAAAGAATATGCATGGAGAAACAAAGGAAAATCCGCAGGAGAATTGGCAGCAAACATCGTGACAAAATCCGCAGGACCCAAGGTTGAAGGTGATGACATGGCCCCTTGGAATTTTGACTGTGCGTTGTTTCCCCCCCATTCGCCAGTCAACGGTTCTCCATCTCTCTATGCATGCATGTCTACTCGCTAATGGACAGTCAGCGAAGGTGTTTCCTCTCTCCAGCAACCATTGGCCAAACGTGACACTTGTGGGATCCACACGCCTGTTTGGTTCGACCTTTTGTATCCCCTTTTGTTTTTTATATATTTGTTATTAATGATTTTATTAACAGCAAACGTGCCCAATCGGGTTGGAAAAAATGCATGGCTAGAGACTAAAGGGGACCAGGTTCGAATCCAAGCGTCCCCTCTTTTTTTAACTAATTTGTTTGCATAGATATGTTTCCAGATCCTACGCATCCCCATCAACACGCGCTACCATGTACCCTCCATCTCAACCACTGGATCAACACCAGCATATCATCCCAACGCACCAGAAGCGAAGGTCCACCGTAGACACTCACGAGCCAGCACTACTAGATTGTACGCCCAGATTTTTTATTATTTTATTTGTTTTTCTTTTTTCAGCTTTTTTCTTTTTCCCTTTTAGGCTTTAGTTCTTTATTTTATTTTATTTTCAACAATTATTATTTGTATTTATCATTAGGTTTTATTAATTAGGTTAGATAATTTTTAATAAATAATTTTAATTAGGATTATATAATTAGGATAGATAATTTTAAGCTAATTTATTTAAATAATTTAAATTTAATTTTAGGTTTTTTCACTTAGCCTTTTTTTTAATCAAAACCATGTGACTATCAGCAATGTAAGGGTTGTCTATCAACTGTAGGCTTAGGTTTTTTAGCCTCCTTTTTTTTCCATAAGGTTTTTAACCCTGTTTTTCTGAATTAATATTTTATCTGCGATTTCTCTTCTCATCCCATATTTTGTGTATGTCGCATGCCTTTATTTTAATTTCTCTTTATTAATTTTGATTTTATTATTTATCGTTTTATTTGCCTTGCTTCGCCTTTTTAGTCATAATTTTGTATTCCCCCATTTGGGTTTGCCTTATGTCATTTGCCTTTCCTGTTTAATTGTTGCAATATTATTCCTTCTATATTTTGCATTGTGTTCCTTCTATATTTTGTCTTTATTTTCCCTGCAGGTGTTTATTGTAATGATTTAGATTTTAATTTCCGCCTTTATTTTTCTGCATTAACATGTGTTTATTGTAATAGCGTAGGACTTTATACTTTTCTGCCTTTAATTTCTGCAATTTTAAACTGCGTGGTTAGTAATCTTAGGGAGTGCAAGACTATTAACTGAATCTAGATCACTAATTTACAAGATAAATATCATCGAAGTTAACCACGTGATTGTGCACCCACACACCTTTAGGGTAATCCCTCTGGTTGCCTTGTTGCCTTATTACTGTTGCCTTATTGATGTCGCACGCTCGCGAAAAAATGAACAGAGTCGCCACCAATATATTTATCCCATAAGGGAAAGGAATATCAGATAACCTAACAAAGGAAGGAACAAGGTCTTGCGACCAGAGAATCAAGGTACGGGAGTCGGTTACGCAAGGGGAAGTTATTAGCACCCCTCGCGCCCATCGTACTCGATGGTATCCACCTATGTTTGTTTCTATCTAAAGAGTGTGTACTATGTCTATGTCTACATGCGAATGAATGCAAAAGAAATACGGGGAAAAGAAGGAAATATTTACAAATGTGCTCGTTCAAGCCCCGCGACTTGATGCCTACGTATCCTTTTCAGGAATCAGAGCGCCGTAGTTCGGCTCCATAGTTTGGTTTGTTTTTGTGTTTTTTAGTTGGGCGGCGTTAACGCTCGCGCTCTTGCATAAGGGATCGACCTAGGATGCAATAGAGCGGAGATAACAATGCCCTTAAGAAAAGGAGATGAGAGAGAGACTTTGAGTGTTTCGAGGAAATCCCTTAAGCAAGGGAAACTCGAGTTACTCTTTGGTTTGTGTTTTTTAGAAGTTGGGAACTTACGCCTGAATGGGACCCTTAAGCAAGGGAGATCCAAGCACTCGAACATTCCCTTAAGCAAGGGACGTTCAAGGTTCCATCCCCTTTTTAAGAATTGTCACTTTGATCATTAGTGTTTTAAGTGTTTTCTTTGTATTTTTTATGGGGATTTTATTCAAGTATTTTTATTAGTGTTTTAAGTTGTAAAGGAAAAGAATGAAAGTGGGGGGGACTAGCCTAAGTATTAGCCTAATTGTTATCATGGTTTCTACCTAAGGTTAGGATTTAAAAGAAGCATGAAAAATAAGGCGCTAAGTAGAATATTGCAAAGATAGCATAAGAGCATAAAATCGAACAAGTCAAAAATATAGCACAAAAGTGAATTAAAAGTACTATTATTTTTTATATGGTTTTTTATGAAAGAAAATGAATCAAGTAAAAGACTAAAAACGAATAGCCTAAAAACTAATATTTTTTTATGCATCTTTTTTATATGTCAAAAGTTGGTACTAAGGTCTAAAATTAGAAGAAAATTGGTACTATTATACCTAAAAGAGATTGGTAAAAATCTAATTAAGAGGACCTAAAATTCTAGCAATTAAAAGAAATAGAAACAGGGGGTGTGAATTGAATTATATGGTGGTGAATAGCAAAGGCGCTGGGCCCAGGGTGTTGGCCCAGCAATTGCTTTTTTGTTACAGATTTTCTAAGTGCCAAAAAGGCGTGGGCTTCAGGAGGGTGCAATGAGCATTTTTCGGTGATAGGGCCCAAGCATTGTTTGTTTTCAGATTTTTGTATTGAAAAGAAGGGGCGCAATAGGCCAATGGGGGTGAAATAGGGATTCGTGGCCCAGATTATTGTATGATCCAAATTTTACATCACTATTATTATCAAAATTAGTCGAATTAAACCTAATTAACTCTAATTAATCCTAACTAAATCTAATTAATCTTAACACTAATTAAATGAAAAGAAAAAGGGCATTTGGTCTTCGTGACGATTCAGCTTCTCGAACCCTCTCACTCTCCCAATCAAAATAGTTGCCGGAAATCGCTCCACCGGGCCGGAGGCGGCGGAGCTCAACCGAATCTCTAATTGGAGCCCTAACCTCACTCTATAGTCTATCCTGAACAATAATCCGACCTTGATTTCACTCGCGTATGGCTTTAACGACCTCGAATCGGAAAAGGTATCAAGAACCCTAAGTGTCAAAAATCGAGCATAGGAGTAAAGGAACGAAGAAAGATTGCATTCAAACATGTATCAAGCATCACGAATCAGTATCGAACAAGCTATGAAGATGCAGCAAGTTAAAGCTTACCTGGTGACACTTCTTTCTTTCGTTTTTTACGATTTCTCGGTTCCTTCTTCTTCTGCTTCAATCTTCTTTCTTCAATTTTGATTTTCTGTGAACTCCGTGAATTACTGCTCTATCTTCTTCTACTTTCTTCTGTGTTCTTCGTCTCTTCTTCTTTTTGTGTGCTATTTTCTTCTGCGTGTGAATTGTTGTTGTTTTGTGTGAGGGCTGAGGGATGATGATTGAAGAACGAGGTTGCAAAGTGAATTGAGGGAGAAGAAGGAAAGAGTGAAGAGATGAAAATTGGTGGAGTGTGGTAATGGAAGCAGAGTTGCAGAGAATTGGAGGGAGAGAGTTGAAGATGATGAAGCTCATGGAAAGAAGATGGTTTGTGATGGTGAATGGTGATGAGGTGATGAATGGATGAAATGGAGTGTCTGATAAAAATGGTGGTTATGGCGTGAAGGAACTGAATGAGATGGTGAAGAGTAGATTATATAGGGAGAGCTGAAGATGAATTCAGTTAGAGGAGGTTGAGGGTGAGCCGTTGGATCCTGAGAAGTTGTTATGAGATGAATGGTGGGGATTGAATCGGTTGATAGGTGGTTACAAATCTGTTTTTTGAGTTGTGGGTGGTTAGAAGAGTTAGTTATATTCTGTTAGCTCTGTTAGAAGGTAGTTAGGGAATCTGTTAGAGGTGGTTAGTAGTTATAGGTGGTTGAGAAACTCTGTTAGGGAAGTTGAGTGAGTTAGTTAGATAGTAACTGAATTGGTTATTGGTGGTTAACAGTTAGTTATGGCAACCCTGTTATGACAGTTTGAATGATGGTTAAAGCGTATGGTTAGAAAGTTTAGAGTGGTAGTTACAAAGCTGTCATAAGTTTGTTATAGAGGTTAGGGAGGTTATGAGAAGTTAGGGAATTCTGTTTTCAGTTTGTTTAGTAGTTATAGTTAGGAAGTTACGGAGAATTGAAGGTTAGAAGTATGGTTAGTAACAGAAAGTTGGTTACAAACTGGTATTTTGTTATGGTTTTTCTCAATGAGTATTGGTCATGTTAGTTTGAATTTCTGAACTGGTTTCTTGTTGACGCAGAATTTTGTTTTTTTTCTTCGTAACCGCTCGGCTTTGGTATCTCTGTTACGCGGTTCAGCTGGGGATTATTAAATCTCTTTTTGGTATATTTTTATCGTGGACAGGTTCAGATGCAAGTAGAAGCAAGCCAATTGTGCAGTATTTCGGACAAGCTTGTGAGTTGTCATAACAAGGTGAACGGAATCAAATGTCGACGGGTATGCTTCTGAAACTATTAGTATTTGTTGTTAGTGCTTTGAACTGATTTGGCAGAGATTAGTTTATGAACAGAATTTTGTCTTTTTTTTGTAAGACTCTTCAGGAGCTGATACTGCAGCGTCGTTCAAACGATGAGATCGAGTTGAAATCACTGTTACCATGAACTTGCGGAAGATTTGTGAAGCTGCGTTGCATTGTTGGGCTTGGATTCAGTTTAGGAATTGGTTAGTGATGGGTTGAGAGGAGAGGTATGAAAGGATTAGTGTCTAATTAGACTGTTAATATGATGTTTTATGGATTGAATGCTGTCATGATATGAATGTTGTTTCAGAACCTGAATGTGTATGAATGGACCTGACTGACTTGTCTTTCATATGTGTAGGTTTTGGCTCTTATGTGAATAAATCAGTGCACTGAACTTGTCTTTTCTTTTGTCTTTGCAGGGTGAGTGATTTGTATGGTATGGGGCTGCAATGAAGATGTTTGAAAAGCACATCATGGCTTGGAACTTTAGCAGGAGGTTTAATTCGATTTTTCGAAGGATAAAATGTTGCAAGTTTCTTGATGTAATTTTTGAATGGAGTTTGAATTTGGATACAAGAGCATGACCCTTTTTTTGTGTAACGGATCTTGATGAATGTTGTAAGGATACTTTTTGTAATATGTGTATGGACTTTGAATATTTGTAATGAATTTCTGTTGATGTAATGATAGACTTGGATGATAATGATTGAACATGAGAATTTTTGTAATGAAGTAATGGTAGGTGTGTGTATAGTGAAGGACAGTATTTAGAATTTTTGGAATGGATTTATTTTTGCATATGGAATGCGACAGTGACTCATGTAATGGCTCATAGTTCTCCTTGCAAGTGCCATAGTTTCTTCTTTCGAATAAAGTTCGATATTTTTCCTCTTTTCTTTCGAATTCTAAATCAACGTTATGATTTTCTTTCCCTCCACTTGAATTTGTCTTGTCTTGGATGAAATGCTTCACAATATAATGGCCACTTGAATAGTAATACTCAATATGAAGTAAAGTGGATTTCCAAGGATTCGGTCCATAGAAAGTCAACACTCTCTAGTTGACTTTGTTGACCAACATTCAACCTTTGCAGGAATAAACTCTATCTTTTCAAATTCTTGCATGAAACTCAATGCCAACGATTTGCCATACCAATAATCACGCATCAATCATAATTTGAAGTAGATTGTCCTTTCCAAACTCCAAGAGTAGGTCCAGATTCTGTTGACCACATTTACAAACTCTGATGAACTCCATCATAGCGAAGTAGACCTAGTCCTCGATCTTTAGCCGAAACCACTTGTTAAGCTCAAGCATAAGGGATAAAAAACCCTAATGACCGATGATCCAATGCCAAGCTTTATTGTTGAATGACATGCATGATATGTTAAATGTCCTAATGGAGATATGTACATGAGATTATGAGATGGGAAGTCTAAGCCAGTTAAAAATTAAAGGGTAGGACAAATTTGGGGTATGACAGCTGCCCCTATTTAATCGTCTTAAACCTGAAGGTGAGATTGGCGCTAGCCTTTCGAACATGCCAAATGTTCCTCAAACAATTTCTCAAACTGAGGAGGAACATTTGAATTTTCGCAAACGAGCAAACAATTTCTCAAGGTATACCAAATGTTCCTCCTCAGTTTGGGATTTTGCAATCATATCATCGACGTACACCTCAATCTCCTTATGGATCATATCATGGAAAAGAGTCACCATAGCTCGTTGATATGTTGCACCAGCATTCTTAAGACCAAAAGGCATCACCTTATAACAATACGTACCCCACGGAGTGGTAAAAGTAGTCTTGGTCATATCTTCAGGAGCCATCTTTATTTGATTATAGCCAGAAAAACCATCCATGAAGGAGAACACCGAGTACTGAGCAGTGTTGTCGACTAGCACATCAATATGAGGCAGAGGGAAATCATCCTTCGGACTTGCCCTATTCAAATCTCGATAGTCAACACACATGCGTACCTTTCCGTCCTTCTTAGGAACAGGTACTATGTTTGCAATCCAAGGAGGATACTCACACACAGATAAGAAACCAGCCTTCAACTGTTTTTCAACTTCTTCCTTGATTTTCAAAGCCATATCAGGTCGAGTTCTTCGTGGTTTCTGCTTTACAGGCGGACATTCTGGTTTGAGAGGTAGCCTGTGCATAACTATATCCGTGTCTAAACCAGGCATGTCTTCATATGACCAGGCAAAGATATCAACATACTCTCGAAGCAACTCAACCAACCCTCTCTTTACATCACTTTGCAAAGCGGCACCTATCTTGACTTCTCTCTTTGCTTCTTCTGTACCGAGGTTGATGATTTCTATGGCTTCTTGATGTGGCTGAATAGATTTCTCTTCTTGTCTCAAAAGTCTTGCCAATTCCTCAGGGACTTCACAATCTTCCCCACTATCCTCATCAGCTTGGTCAATTAGATTCTCAAGGATATCAGGACGTGGAACTGTAACATTATCGTTTTTGATGGAATTCGAGCCAGATCTGCACGATGGATGATTTATGCCTTAGAATGCAACACATAAAAAGGAAAAAAGGAAAGCTTTGCCATTTTTGAAAAAGTTTTTAAAGTAAAAAAACAAAAAATGAAAGAAATGGAACAGTAATTGCATGCGAAGATATGATTTTCATTCAATATTAAACAAACTGAAACAACATGGGGGGCCCTTCTTTATACAAGTGGTCAAAATGCTTAGGGCGAAGCATATGACTTATCGAAACAAGAAAATTACATCTCCATGAAAGTGACTCTAGGGATGTCCAAGATAGTCCAATTGTTGAGTTCCTGTCCAGGCGCAGCATGGCAAATGAATTTGGAGAGATCTTCTTCATCATCATCATCCACGACGAGAACTTGACTTCCAGAACTGGTGCTTGCACTGACAAACACTTGAGAAATGGGGGGAATCACCTTCTTTCCAGGAATTATGCTGAGCTAAGTAGAAGAGGATGGTTGATACCCAAGGCCATACTTATCTCGCTTCTCATGAACATCAATCAGCTTGCCCCAGGCACTATGGGGAGTACCAGCTTCTAAGAAGGCCTTAGCATCATTTAAAGACGAGAGGGGTGCTCCGAGTTCCTTCTTATTCTCAACCACGGGGAGTTTATCGACCGACACAATCTCTAAGGCTTGAAAAGGTGTCTCTTGTATCTCTCCCTCCACTTCAACATAACGGTATGATGCCAGATTATTGACTATCAAATCCTCTTCACCAGTGATCACAACAATCTTGTCATTCACAACAAATTTCAAACACTGATGGAGGGTAGATGTCACAGCCCCAGCAGCATGGATCCAAGGACGACCCAAGAGGCAAGTGTATGAAGGATGTATATCCATAACATAGAAGGCAATATAGAACATGTGAGGGCCAATCAAGACAGGCAAATCAATTTCCCCTTCTACGGACCTTCTAGAACCATCAAACGCTCTGACACTCATAGTGCATGGTCTCATCATAATCCCATCCATACTCAGCTTAAACAAAGTGGTCTTGGGCATCACATTAAGAGAAGAACCTGTATCAATCAGAACTCGAGACAACACAGCATCCAGACACTTGACGGAGATATGTAACGCTTTGTTGTGCGCTCTACCCTCGGGTGGAAGTTCATCATCAGAAAAACCCAAACAATTACCAGCAGCAATGTTGGTCACAACCCCTTCAAACTGAGGCACGGTAATGTCTTGAGTCACGTGAGCGGAAGCCAGAACTTTCATCAGAACATCACGATGAGCTTCAGAATGCACCAAGAGAGACAAGATGGAGATCTTGGCTTGGGTCTGATCATGTTGGTCAATCACTTTGTAATCACTTTTCTTAATGATCTTCAAGAGTTGCTCGGCATCTTGTGCATTACGTGTTACAGGAGAATCAACAACAACTTGCTTTCCTTTTGTTTGTGCACTAGCATCCTTGTTGGTTTCTTTAGGAAGTGGAGGAGGGGCAGCAAAGATCCGACCACTACGGGTAATGCCACTAGTGCCAGTAATATTAGTGATGCTCGAATTACCCACTGGAGGGCAATCATATTTCTTTCCTCGAATATACACAGCATTATAACTCCAAGGGACAGCCTTGGAATTACTCACAGGAGAGGGAACGAGAGATGAGGTTGAAGGGGTCAGAGGGGCTTCTGGAACCTGAATAACCAACGGAGTTCTCGGAGCCTGAATGACCAAGGGAGTACTCGGAGTATGGATGATCAAAGGAGTACTTTGGGCTTTAGTCGTATCAGCAGGAGAATAAGGGATCTCTAGAATAGCCACTTCGTCATCAGGAATAATTTTTTCCACTCTAATGACACCTTCATTCATCAGCTTTTGGATCTCATTCCTCAAACCGGCACATTCCTCTGAATTAGAAGAACACTGCAAACAGAAGTCATGTAGTTCACACAGAATCCTTTGTTGCACAAGATGTTCTCTGACCATTGCAAGCGGCATTTTGACTTCATTCACATCAGTTACCAGGATTTGTTCGTCACACAATTCAACAGCATTGGTCGTACCTGCATGGGGAGGCATAGGATTATTCTGCACATTAGGACCAGTAGGAGTGAACGAGATGAGCTTGTCATCGAGAAGATCCTGGACTTTGTATTTTAACGCTTTACACTTTTCAATCGTATGGCCTGGAGCGCCTGAGTGGAATTCACAACGAGCATTAGCATCATATCCTGGAGGAAGAGGACTAGGCGGAGGGCCCATTTCACGGAGTTGCACCAACTGACCAGCAAGTAATTGGGGAAGGAGCTGGGCATATGGCATCAGAATCGGATCTATACGCCTGTCAGGGTACCTCTGCCTTTGTGGAGCTCTTTGACCTTGGGGCCTAGGATTCTGTTGACGATTCTGAGGAGCAGCAACTTGTTGTTGTGGTACGAAAGGCTGTTGGGGTGCCATCCATGGTTGTGGAAATGCAGCAGCGTATGCCTGAGGGGCATACGGATTGGGAACAGCATATGGCATCGGGTAGTAAGGAGGTGGAATAGCAGAGTATATTGGAGTTCGACCTTGGTCAACTGAAGCAGTACTGGTTTCACCTTCTTTCTTCTTCACAAACCCAGAATACGGCTTCTTACCATTACCACTTGAGTTGCTAGGACTAGTAACACCCTGAATGGTACCAGCTTTTACACAGTTCTCAACCCGTTCACCAATGATGACCACATCTGAGAAGGACGGAGAAGTATTACTAACCATGTGTTGAAGGTACGGCCCTTTCAGAGTACCCATAAACAGATCAATCAATTCTCGGTCAAGAAGAGGAGGTTGAACTCGAGCAGCAAGTTCACGCCACCTCTGGGCATATTCTTTGAAAGATTCTTCAGACTTTTGTGACATGTTTTGCAGTTGGGCGCGGCTAGGAGCCATAGCAGTATTGTAGTGGTATTGTTTTAAGAAGGCATCAACAAGTCCTCCCCAAGTACTGACATTGGCCCTCTCAAGTTTCATATACCACTCCAACGGGGCTCCTGTGAGACTGTCCTGGAAGAAATGCATAAGCAGAGGTTCGTTCTCGGCGTGAGCGGCCGCCATCTTACGACAGTAAGAACGAATGTGAGTTTCTGGGCAGGTAATTCCCTTGTACTTATCAAAATCTGGCACCTTGAACTTCGGTGGAATAACAATTCCAGGTACCAAGCTCAAAGCAGCAGTGTCGAAACTCGAAGTTTTAGCAACCTCAACGGCCTTAAGGCGTTCTTCGAGAGCTTGGTACATCTTAGCAGTTTCGGTCAACTCAGCAGTAAGATCATGTTCAAGATCAATAACATCATGGTGGTCGTCCACTACCTTTGGTATCCCCTCAACAGGAGTCTCCTTGGTCTTTACTCCCCCATCAGCAGAGTTGGTAGGAGTATCCTTGATCAATCCAGCAACGCTCTTTCTGAGCTCTTCTTGTCCTTGGACAACGACATGGAGAGTCTCCATAAGTTGGGTCATTCTTTCCCCCATAACATCCATATCCCTACGAAGGGCGGCTTGATTCTGTTCAAATTGGTCCATGATCCTCTTCTCGTTGTTCCTGGTGCGGTAAGGATGAAAGGAAGTCAGCTTTGTCGTTGAAGCAGAAATCTGTTGCTGAAAGGGACCCCAATTAGTTTCTTGTACAATAACCTGAAAATGCAATGTGATAATGTGAATGCATGAGTGCATGTGTGCGTATGACGTGATGTGCCATTTTCAGAGTATCCAAGATTTAATATTGATCCAGAATAGCTAACAACGTGACAAAAGATAAGTATCAAGAGAAACTAGTTCTTTTTCATTCATAACAGAAATTTAAACTTGGGCAAGCCATACATCAACAAGATAGTTCAACAAAGGAAATAAAAGACCCCATCCAACAAGTCTGGTGGTGGTCGAGACATACAAACTCAAACATCAATCCATCTGAACATAAAACAGAGGTCCTCCTTGTCTGAAGTGCTCGTCACTCCACTTCTTAGTTTCATCAAACAATTTCTTGGTTGCTTCTCGATCTTTTCCTTTAAGAAGGCTTTGAATCACCTCATCTTTGCGAAACAAATGCCCATCCAACTTCTTGCAGCATTCCCTAAGTTCGTCACATCCTTTACATTCTGGGAGATAATCCTTCTCAGGTGCATTCTCCATATTTGCCATTTGATTTCTGAGCTTGACATTCTCTTCTGTTAGTCGAGCGGAGCGGAGGTGACTTCCTTTCAGCTGTGTCTCGACTGCTATTCTCTGAGTAGTCTCATCTTCCAGTTTCTTTTTCATAGTCCTCAGCTGGTATTTAGTCTCTTTTTCTAACTGGAGCTTGTAGGCCTTCAAGTCTTCTCTGTACTCTTGCTTGAGCTTCTCTTCTGCCTCTTTTATGGCCTTTTTTATGATCTTCTCGTTATCCTCGACAATGATAGCGGTAGCTTTTTCACCCCTTTCAGTTCTAGTTCTCTTTTGAACTCTGGAAGATCCTCCTTTCAACATTTTAACCTCATGTGCTAATTCAGCCCTTTTCTGATTCACCAAGAAGTACTCTATCTTAGCATCTTGCCCCTTCTCACGCAACCGGATGTTTTCCACATGTACTTGGGTATAGTCTTCAGCTGGCACGGTGGCAGTTAAAACTTCAGGTGGTTGTTCATACAATGGTTTAACCTTCGGGAAAGGCAACAGGCGCTCCTTGACTCTATCTTTCACCCAATCAGTGTAAGCTTGTTTAGCAACGGCATTCTTCCCTCCTAAGGAAGTTCGGTTATCTGTATGAATACTATTCCAGGCGCTCCTCACTTTCTCTAGACCCTCTGGATCAGCCCCTTTCTTAAAGCAAACGGATTCAAATATCTCCTTGTCTAACGGCTTGTCCTTTAGCGCAAAACCCAACTGGCGCAGCGCTAGCCTCGGATTGTAATTGATAACTCCCTTCGTTCCTATGAGGGGAACGTTGTCAAAACTACCACATCTAGTAATAACTTCCTCTATCCCTTTCCCAAGGTGATACCAAACGATGTCATTCGCCGTAAGCCCCATGATCCTTTGAGGCCATTTCTGTGAGTCTCTTGTTGTGACAAACGGTCCACTTTTGGGCAAGTGTGAAGTAAACCACTCGTATAACAACGGTAAACAGCCTCCAACTGCTCCCTTCGTCCCATACCTGGAATGAACAGCATAATAAGTATCTGCCAAGAGAGTAGGCACGGGGTTTTGATCCATAAAGAGGCAAATGGCAGTGAGATCGACGAAATTCGGGATATTCGGGAACAACACCAAACCATATATCATAACAGCTAAGAGAGCATTGAATTCTTTCCATTTCTTCTCAATAACAAGGGCATCAGCTTTCCTCATCAGAAATTTAACATAGAATCCGTGGGTTCCACCATTAGGCTTCCAGTTATCTGTAACATCTTTCATGCTCAAATAAAGAGCACCAGCAATTCGGTCCATTTTCGGTTTTTCAGGTACACATACAAAAGGAATCCTGTGTTGAACCTTAATCTTGAGGATGTCAGCATATTCTTCAAGGGTTGGTGCCAGTTGGTAATTAGGAAAGGTGAAACATCGCAACTCAGGATCGTAGAACTGAAGAAGTGTGTATAGAGCCCATTCATCAACCCGAGAAGTTAACATGTGTAAGATATGACCATATGTCTTCCTGAACTCATCCAAGTTATGCCCAGTAACTGAAGTACTCAAACGAATCAGAGGCGTTATATCCTCACGGAAGAAACTGCAGGTGAAGGTGCGCCTAGTAACCTCTTTGGTAACTGTCACGTTGTTAGCCATTTCAAGTGAAGAAGATAATAACCTTGGATACCCTGAAAAAAAATGGCATGCACATGATGAAATTACGTATTTATGTGTGTAGCTCGATGAAACTTGTTGGATACTTATGTGCTATTTTTTTTAATTTCCTTTATAGTAACGATGCAAATGGATCTCATGAGGGAATGGATTTCATTGCCATGGAATAGTGAATGAATATGGTAAAGAAATTCTCTTTTGTTCCTTTTTTCTCCAACTTGCGTCAATTAGAAGTTCAAATCTTTTCATCTCATGTTCAATCTTGCCATACCCAAATGAATCAATAAATCCATGAGATATAAATGAGAACAAGCTTGAGGTGGACTTTGGTCAAAAGTAAACCTCCCATGGTTGACTTTGATCAAAAAGTCAAAGTTAAGAACAATAACCTTCCAACTTGGTATGATGCTCTAGTACTGACATGCAACCTCCAATTCTTGCTTAACCAAAGGCAGAGACTTATATCATAAATGAATCAGTTGAAATCCCTCGAATGTTGAATGGAATCTAATTGAACCCTCAAGGTTAAGAGACAACCCATGCCAAAGGTCATATCAGACTGGATAAGCAGATGCAAGGGAGTGAACCCTAGAATTTGCTATTATCGTTAAGAATGAGGCACCTTGATCTTCGAATCCTTGAGGAGATCATATGCATTTGGGTGCTCTTGAAAAATCTTGATGAAGATGTCATTGTGGCTTGATCACTCTGGATGAAGAGGAGAACCTCAAAACCCTAGAGAACCCTAGTCCTTCAGAATCCTTGATCCCTTGTCAGATTATTGATTAATGAATGCATGAATCATGTTAATGTCCTAATGGAAGGTATGTACATGGATGCGAAGTCTAAGCCAGTTAGAAATAAGTTAGGGGTAGGACAAATTTGGGGTATGACAGCTGCCCCTATTTAATCGTCTTAAACCTGAAGGTGAGATTGGCGCTAGCCTTTCGAACGTTCAAGGTAGAAGAAGATTAAATATCAAAGTACCAGAAATTTGTCCTAAAGAGAAGATGGTGTAAATGTTATCCCTATTTTTGTTTTTGTTTTGATATCTGCTGGGGAAAGAGATTTTTTGTTTTTCTGATGGAAGAATTTATGGTGAGTAATTGGATGAACGGTGATAGCTTGTAACGTAGCCTAGGTGCCAATACAAGGTTCTTAAAGGAGATGATTGTTGTATGAAACTACGATTGGACAGTGCGGGTTTGATGGAGAGACAAGATCTACTGACCCAAAAATTGAAAGACAAGGATAAATGACCCGAAACCGGGGTGGGATCAACAGATCCACGACTCAAATCTAGGGTAAGATCAACGGACCTACGACCCACACGAATTGAAAAAGATGAGGATAAGGTCAACGGACCTATGATCCATAAGAATTGAAAAAGACGAGGATAAGGTCAACGGACCTACGATCCACAAAAGATGAGGATAAGGTCAACGGACCCACGATCCACAAGAATTGGAAAAGACGAGGATAAGGTCAACGGACCTACGATCCACAAGAAATGAAAAAGATGAGGATAAGGTCAACGGACCCACGATCCACAAGAATTGAAAAAGACGAGGATAAGGTCAACAGACCTACGATCCACAAGAATTGAAAGAAGGGATAAACATCAACACTGGGGTTGGAGGACATCAACGCTGAGGTTGGAGCGTATCAACACTGAGGTCGGGGGACATCAACGCTGAGGTTGGAGCATATCAACACTGAGGTTGGGAGAGGGAAGGCATCGACACTGAGGTCGAGGACATCAACACTGAGGTTGTGAAAGGAAAGGCGTCGACACTGAGGTCGAGGACATCAACGCTGAGGTTGTGAAAGGAAAGGCGTCGACACTGAGGTCGAGGACGTCAACACTGAGGTTGTGAATGACGATTGGCATCGACGCAGAGGTCGGCAAAGGAATGATAGGCATCAACACTGAGGTTGGACAAGGAAAGGATAGACATCAACACTGAGGTTGGAAAAGAAAGGTATCGACACTGAGGTCGAGGGAAGAAAGAAATAATATCAACACTGAGGTTGGGGATTGGGAATTGGTTTTGAAATGGTTTGCCGGGACGGAAGGCAAAGGATACACAACACGGGGGTTGGATCTAAAAGTTTTCCCGTACGAGGGGAAGGGACCACGGAGACTAGTGACGACTAGACTCGATCAAGAGACATAATCACGAAGATGTTGATGCTTGCGAAGCATAAGAATTACATTAATCCCTCAGGCCAAAGGCGGGGTGTAACTCTTCAAGAGTGGCAATCGTTCGAATTACCACACACCAAGTATGGTTATCCAAACGATTGAAAAATGAGATGGGTTGAATGCCCACCCTCATTCGCACTCTAATTTGCACGCAGCACACGGGAAATAACCACGACAAGACTAGAGACGACTAGACTCGACGAGAAGATGATAGTAACCACTGGGGATTACGGGAATATGGATGCTTACGAAGCATAAGAACTACATTAATCCCTCAGGCCAAAAGGCGGGGTGTAACTCTTCAAGAGTGGCAATCGCTCGAATAGCCACACACCAAGTATGGTTATTCAAACGATTGAAAAATGAGATGGGTTGAATGCCCACCCTCATTCACGCTCTAATCTGCACGCAGCACATGGGAAATAACCTCGGAGACAACGAATCTGACGAAGAAAGACATTGTGTCCGATCCATACTGGAGAGAAAAACGAGACTTCTTCTGGGGATTGAGGACACCAAGTATCGGCACCGTGGCTTGGGGAGATTTGTAATGTGGTAGCAGATATCAATCGGAGTTTGTAAGGACAACTTTTATGTGGGGAAGTATCGATGTCTTGATTGAGTGCTAATTTGTATTACCTGGCTTAGGCTTTGTATGCATGTTTGAATTTTTCTATGGCGTAATGCTCCGCTTTGACGGATATGCTACGCTTTTGAGGATGCAATGTTATATGCGGTGAACACTATATGCAGGATGCCAAATAAAGGCATTAGTGAGGTAGACACCAGGGAGAATACCCTTGGCGTTAAGGACCATGTAGAGGTGCCAAAAGATATTGGACTTTGACTTGTAAGAGCACACTCTTGTTATTGCCTTCCAGAACATAGAATGACTTTAGACTTCTCACCATGTGCCACTGCTTGGAAGATTTTCAACTTGAGGAGATTCCCTCAATTCACCATGTTGGGGATTATCCGAATAAGGGCACCAGGTTGGAGAAATGGAACAATTCTCAGGAGAAATAAACTCCTGTGCTTGGGGAGAGACCGAACTTCTAGGAGAAATAAACTCCTATGGTCATGGAGCGACAAAAAACTCAGAATTGTGCCCCAAGCTTCGTGACTTATGGAGGAATTTGCCCCAAAGGATCCTTGGAGAGATTTGTCGAATCTCGACGTAACTGCCCCAGATTGGTTGAACTCAAGAGAGGTTCCTCGACTTGATTGCCCCAGATTGATCAAGGCTCGAAGAGATTTATCGACATGATTGCCCCAGATATGCTGAATTTGAGAGGTGAAACCTCGATTCAATTGCCCCTTGTAATACGGTGAACTGACTTTTTATCGATCGAAAAT
The DNA here is from genome assembly GCF_029867415.1 of Vicia villosa. Classification (NCBI taxonomy): domain Eukaryota; kingdom Viridiplantae; phylum Streptophyta; class Magnoliopsida; order Fabales; family Fabaceae; genus Vicia; species Vicia villosa. The sequence goes on from NW_026706607.1 coordinate 49,880, forward strand.
GTCGCGGTTAAGCAAGAGTCGCCACCGACTTTTATTTTATCCAATTTTAGGAAAGGCTAAAAGAAACAGAAAAAACCTTTTAAAAGAAATCTAAGTTCGGGGGGGTAATTTATGCAAAGGGAAGGTGTAAGGCACCCTTTGCATCCATGGTTTTCCATGGGCTCTTAATTGCTTTGCTTGCTCGTTTGTTTAGAAAAAGTAGATGAAAGAGATAGGGACTTTAGCTTGTGAATAAGCGTTGCCCTTTTGAAAAATTATGAGAAAGAATATAATAAAAAGGTTTGAGCATTGCAAGGCAATTAGGGGCAATTACCTTAAACTTAGATGGTAGGTCTCTTTTAGCCTTTCAGAATGAAAGGGTCTATCCTTGCCATAAAAGGGCAGGAAGCCTTTCGTTTGGAGGTTGAAGGGTCATCGAAGCATCCTTTGCCATAAGACTGTCCCATGCCATAGAAGGACAGGTAGTCTAAGGCCAGGATCAGAATAAGCCATTTTTCATTAGGCAACCAGAAGATACCTCAGCCTTTTTCGTAGGCAACTTTCGAGGGTCGAGGTCATATAGTGTATCGAAGGCAGCATCATTAGGGTCGTGACCTTTTTATCGAGGCAACATGGCTGAGGTATCTTCGAATTCGAGGGACGTGGCTTATTCTGCAAAAAACACAAAGGCAACAGGCAACAAGGCAACAAGGCAACAGGCAGCAGGCAACAGAGAGGGTTACCCCAAAAGGGTGCGTGTGTGCAACATTCACGTGATTATATTCAGATATTTATCTTTTAATTAGTTATTCTAATTCAGTTTAAGGCTTGCACTCCCTAAGATTACTAACCACGCAGTATATAAAGCAATAAAGGGAAGGGGGAAAATGAAACCAGCGGAGGAGAGGGGAATTGTAACCAGCGGATCCCTTAATAGGGTTTGATACAAGTAATAATAAAACAGAAAAATATTAGAGTCAGGGTTTAGGGTTACCAAACATTCGTAGCTTTGGAAATCATCGAATCCTGAAAAAGCAAAAATAAAAATAGGGTGAGTGTATGACTAATTCGGAGGCGAACATCCCTAACCCTAAAATAAGAAGTTTGAGACAATAAATTAAAATGAGCAAATAAATGAAAGGTACTTAGCTTTTTGCATTTGATCTGATATGGTTACTAGGCGCTTTTAGGGTTGACCCTGAAAGGCAAGGCAAAAAAGAAGGTGAACGCAAGGCAAACCCTAATTTAAAATATAAATCAAATATAATTTAAATTAAATTAAACTAAGCGCTTAACTTTGGCTTTTGAGTCAGGCGCGTAGTCGGAAGGCGTTTGAAAAGATAACCCTGAAAAAGGCACAGAAGAAGAAGATTTTTAGTGTATTGGAATATTCTCCATAAACCCTGATTAGGGCACAAAATGAAAATAAGATAAGAGAATACAATCGATTTAATTAATTATTGGTCTCACGACCTAATTAATTAAATCGGGATAATTAAATCGAGTGTAAAAATAATTTTATGGAATTTTTGGAATTTAAATAAAATTATTATGATTTTTTTTGTAGAGATTTTAAAGGTAAATTAAAATAGAATAGATTAAATAATATAGATAAAAATATATAAATATTAATATTAATAAATAAAGTAATTATTATTATTGTATGAAAAATTTGATGAAAAATAATATATTAGGTTTTATTAATACAAAAGAAAAAATAAATGATTAAAATAAATAATAAGATTAGACTTATGTAATTAAATATATAAAAAAATTGCAAAACTTAGCTTGCGATCAGGTGTGGCTCGCGTGTGTGGAACATGGTGTGGTCGCAGCTCTGGAAACGTTGGATGAGTCCATCTGGAAATCTGAAGGTGATGCGCTGAGGGAGTACCGTATGGTCGTGAGTCATAATGCACTGGATTGTTGAGCATTCCCAATTTGCTTCGCGCGCGTATGGGATTTGAATGGGCCACTCAGATGACGCCACGCAGTCATCTCCTTCCTCAGAACCGTCGCCTTAGGTTCTCCAGCTTTTGCCTACGGACGAATCATCCGTTGCTACAAACCTGCATCTACGAATACAACAAAACAACACCAAAAATGTTTCGCGACCCCATGGACGTGATCGTCCGGGCCTCACGGTCCCAATGGTACCAATAATTGACCCTAATTTTGCATAATAAGAAAAGCCCTAATTTGAAGCTCGTAACCCTAACAATGGCTACTAGCATATACCGGCACAGAATTGCAATTAACGATCCAGAATCCATCCATACATCATCACAAATAATATTATGCAATCAAAACATGCTAATGAGTCATGAATTATGCAAATCGAATCAAGAATATTTGCGACTTACCTTGACTTAATGGAGGTGATTCTGGGGTTGCTGAAGTCGTTTAACGATCCACACACCTTCAATGGATGTCCAGGAACGTATTGGAATGCTTCAAATTGTCTGAACCAGGCTGCAATCGAAAATTGACTCTTGAAATTTTCTCCACTTTTTCAATTCGTTTTAGGGTTCTTTCTTGCAGAAAAAATTCGTCCCCCTTGCCCCTGATGCTGATTAGTACTTATACTAGGAGGATTAGGTCAACATAATATGATCAAATCTCATTGAATCTTTGATTTGTAATCATGCAAATTTGATTGAAATTTGGTTTATATTCATTCTAAATTTGGCTTTAATTGAATCAATTTTCTCTCAATCTCTTGTGCACGAAATTATATGAAATATGTGGTTTAATGGTGATTGGCATTGAATCAAATCAAATCTTTTTCAATTATATGATTTATTTGGATTAAAATCACTTTTAATATGAATAAAAATCCATAATAAATCAAATAATTTAAATAAATTCGTGGGAAATGATCTATGGGCTCTCAATGTCCTAAGGAACAAGTTTTGGATTTAAAAATATAGGCCCATTAGCAAGAAAATCAAACTTCTTCACATTTTTCCCTCCAAAATAGCCTAACTTTGACAAGGCCCATCTCCCTCAATTTTTGAGGTATGGAGGTGTTCTAAGACATTTTGGAAACCTTAGAGAATCCTCTAACCAATGTCTTTGGTCTCGTATCAAAATCATTTTCCATTCTCCCTTTATGACCTTTTGAAAAACATGTCTTTTTGTTGACTTTTAAAGAGGACCTATAATGTATGAAGCCATATTTCTTGAACCATTGACCTGTGAGCTTTGATTCTTGGATCATTGGATAGAGGAATGAATTCTCTTCAAAATGAGCTTTGGTGGGAATTTTTCTGATGAAGTATGAATATTTGGTGAATTTTCAAAGTTTGGTTGACTTTTTCAGTTCATGCCCAAAATAGTAACTTTTGACTTTTGACTTCTCTGATCTTTCCCTGCATCATCATGATCAATCCTTGATCAAATGATGACTTTAGGGTTATGAGGATGTTGTTGACCAGGTATCTGGAACTTTTGACTGTATTTTGGCTTGAAATGACTATTTTGCCCTTGAGAGTCGACTGTTGACCTAGTCATGATTTGAGGGACTAAGTTTGCTCTGTTTGTCTTGAAACTTTATATGGAGATGCTTTGGGATGTTAGTGACCTTATGGAACCACCTTGAGCTATTGATTCAGTGATTTTCCTTTGAATGACCCAAACCCTAATTCAGGGCCTTGTACAGGAGAGTTTGTATAGGAGCTTTGTCTTTTGATTTGATTTTGTGTATGGAAAATGGCATGGGCAAATTTTGGGGTATGACAGCTGCCCCTGTTCAATTATCTTAAACCTGAAGATGTAGAGTGGTTTGTATGCCAGTCGGTATCTGAAGGTGGAAGATGATTGAACATAAGAATACCAAGAAATTTGCCCTATTTGAAGTAGGGACTTTTGTCGGAGATGGGCTTGTGGATGCCATCTGGTAGTTGAATTTTGAGAAGATGTTGTTTGCGCGTTGACCGTGTCATTACCGTTCGTGGTAGATGAATTAGATCCTTGGGAATTGATCGTGTCAGTATCGTTCGTGATACTTGAATTAGATCTTGGAAAGATGATCGTGTCTTCATCGTTCGTGATGATAGAATTAGACTCTCTTGTCGTGTCAGCACCGTTCGTAGTAACTGAATTAGACCGTGGACGTCAATGATCGTGTCTACACCGTTCGTGATGATAGAATTAGACCTCTGAAATTTGATCGTGTCAGTACCGTTCGTAGTATCTGAATTAGATCTTCTGTCGTGTCAGTACCGTTCGTAGTAGCTGAATTAGACTTTGAAAGTGATCGTGTCATTTACCGTTCGTGGTAAATGAATTAGATCTTCGAGCATTGATCGTGTCAGTACCGTTCGTAGTAGCTGAATTAGATCTTGGAAATGATCGTGTCAGTACCGTTCGTGGTGACCGAATTAGATCTTGGAAATGATCGTGTCATTACCGTTCGTGGTAGATGAATTAGATCTTGGCAATGATCGTGTCATTACCGTTCGTGGTAGATGAATTAGATCTTGGAAAGTTGGAGTTTTCGTTCGTTTGTTTGTACCTGTATTCTGCAAAAGGTAAAGTTAAATTTATGCAATGTCATGATGCATGGGTTATGTAATGAATCCCTCAAAATAAATGAGAGCTTTTGCATGTTATGTATGAGTTCATTATGAGGTAATGTATGCAATGTATGAACATGTTTATGACATATGATATGTGAATATGATTTATGTAGATCTTTATGTCCTTGTGATTGTACTGTCTGATCTTGTCTTGAAGATGCTCAGCTGGGAATTTATGATTTCTGCTTGGAGATGATCAGTGACTTGATGTATCCTGATTGGGGGTGAAATATACTAGTAAGCCATGTTGGAGAAGAGCAAAGTGTTGGAGAACCGGTAGTGTTGAAGATGTCAACTCTGTTGGGGAGCCATGTCTTTGTCGGGACAAGAGTATTTGAAGATATCTTCTTAGTGATTACTCTGTGGGGATATGATCTCGTGAACCTGGCTCTGTGAGGAGACATGGATGAAAGTTGCCCCCAGTATTATAGTAACTACCATCCCTGGATTTGATTAGGACACACCATTGAGTATTGATCAAGATGTCAAACTGGACTTGCATAAATTTTCCCTTGCTAGTAGGGACTTTTGGAAAGATTCGCCTCGCGAGGACTTTACGAGATGTGCACTATGGGCGACATGCCCCTAGTAATCATAAACTTAGGACGATGCCCCTGACTGTTTTTGCTTCTGAGAGATTCTCGGAATCTTGATTTGATTGCCCCAGATTGATTGGGCAAAGCGTGTCATGCCCCTTGTATACGTAGGAGGCGTTGCTTCTCAGAGTAATCTCGTCTATCGGGATAACTTTCAGTCATTAGTTGTTTCATGTGCAAATTCTTTCTGTTGCTAACATTTGAAATTATGTAGCAGAATATGTTTAATAATGAATTCATGAGATGCAATGCATACGTTTGTCTCGAGTTTTTTTTGAAAAACATTAAAACTGGATATGTAAAAGCATGATGTTTATAAAAACGTGATGTTTGTAAAAACGAAGTGTCGACTCAGCATTTGTGGTAAACCTTAAGAAGTCAGGATACCTTTTTTGTGACAGTATGCTTTCGAACTAACCATGCTTCAGTTAGGACTTTTAAGGGTTGTAACGTGGCTTGGTTCACGGTTTAAGAAACGAAGGATAAAGGCTCAAAATTTGATTGTACCCACCCCTCTTCGTGATGATCTTCGATCCTAAGCTCAGTTAATTCAACTTATGCATTCAGGTTCCAAGAGACTTTTGGATTTGCGCCTTTGATAATGTTGATGGTTCGCAAACAAAGAGAACTTTTGAGATGGCAGTCACTTCTTCCTTTTGGTAGTCACAACATTGTGTTGTTTAGGAATTTATTAACTTCTCTTTTTTCATTTTTTTTTTGATATCCCTAACTTTTGCCTGAACTGTCTGTTTTGAGTTTACAGTCAGCGGGGTGCCTTGATTTTTGCCTAAGTCATCTTTTTGATTTTTGACTTAGCAGGCTTTTCTTTATATATATGTTTCTTCATTTTTCATTCATTTTTTGAAAGATATTGACTGCCTTGTTAATGACTGATGAAACATCATTGGCTTTTGATTGACATCTCTAATGCTTCTTTGATGTATGCGGATGAACGCTTGTGACTGAAACATTTGTTGGAAGGTGTAAAAATAATGATTCTCTTAAAAATAGAATGCACAGCCAAATTAAATGAGAACTACCCTGCCCCAGGTTAAAAATGCGGTTTTTTGTACAAAAGAAAAACTTCTACTCCTTAGGCTCAAAGGGGTTGACGAGGGATTATCATCCTTATATCTCCACTGTTTTGGGAGTTGAAACAATGCCTGTACATCGTCAGCATAGTCCGTTCAAAAGCATATTGTATGAGGTTGCGGTATCATTTTCGTCATCCTCCCTCAAAAGGTATACAACTTTAGCAGGAGTTGAGTATCACAAAAACTTATGCAGAATAAAGACATAATTTAAAATGAGTGATAACGAAATAATTTATTCAAGACAAATATATGCAATGCACTAATGATGATTATTAAAACAGATAATGTCTATCATGAGTCAAATGTTTAAACAAACAGAAAAGAAACTTGCAAATGAAAGTAGATCTAATGATCCAAAAGTTTGTCCGTCGAGACGTCCATCAATCTTGTCATGACTAGGCATAGGAGCGGTGATCACCACAGGGGTGTCAGAAGGGTGGTGTTAGAATTCATTGGCTCGATTATCCTGAGCATCTGGATCATATGAGTGAATTGATTGTTGTGACTCAGTTGTCGTGATTCAGTTGTCGTGACTTTGTTGTCGTGATTCCATCATCTTGACTCAGTTGTCGTGACTTTGTTGTCGTGATTCCATTATCGTGACTCAGTTGTCGTGATTCCATTATCGTGACTCAGTTGTCGTGACTTTGTTGTCGTGACTCAGTTGTCGTGACTTTTTTGTCGTGATTCCATTATCGTGACTCAGTTGTCGTGATTCCATTATCGTGGTCTTTTCTGATTTGAGTGTCGTGATTAAATCTTTAATCGCACGCTTCAATGGTCTACCATCCTTTACACCATAACCAGGATTGTTCGAATAATAAGCGCATCTCGCATTGTAATTGTACCCCAAGAATAGGAGTGCCTTCAATTCTTCTTGCCCCTTGGGTGAGTTCAGAATCAAAGTCTGGGATCGGGTATTTCGAGCCTGAAGATTTTTTGAATGATTGCTTGAGATTCCAGTTGAGCTGACATAAACAGCGAGAGAGAATGGGAAACATATTGCGGAAACCTGTTATGCAATGTGATGAATGCAAATGTAATGTTTTCAAGGATCTTTACGGAATTTAGTTAGAAACATTAGAAATGATTTGGTGGCATCTTTGTTTGAAAAATTCTGATTCTTGGGTGTTCTTCTATGGGAATCAAGCTCACCATATCCAGTGGGTCATAGCCTCTGATTCGGGATACCTCTGAATTGGAAGGCACATGGCTAGAGGAAAATAAATCCTCTTGCCCCTTGATAGGTATGATGTCTCTGAACTAGAAGGCATACGGCCAGAGGAAAATAAATCCTCCTGCCCCTTGATAGGTGTAGAATCTCTGAATTGGAAGACATGTGGCCAGAGGAAAATAAATCCTCTTGCCCCCTGATGAGAAATTAGTCCTTGATAAGGGCATCTGAATTTGTGCGCCTTAAATTCCTAAGATCCTTGAAAGGGTTAGTTAACATGTGATGTTATGATGTCATGACGTCATGCGAATGTAATGCATTAAGCGAGACATAAGGTAATAAGGACAAAATGTCCTATTAAGCAAATCCCTCAAGGAAATAGAAGGGTTAGTAACATAAGGTAATAAGGACGAGATGTCCTACAAGCAAATCCTGCAAGGAAATGAAGGTTAGTAGCAAGCACAAACAAGTCACACAATTTTTGGCTTAAGGCTTGCATGGAGTCTGATCAGGTGTCCTTTCCAAGGGTACTTCTATGGATAAGGAGATTTCTGCAACGGGTTCTAAAAGTTATCCAGAATTGTCAGCCCTTCTAAAGCACCCTCGGACATGATGCATTTGCACCATGCAATGATACTTTGAGAAAGAACCTATCTGAATTGTAGCATCGGGTAGCGACTAGTCCTTAACATTTGTCAAGGGTAGTCCCCCCACTACGTTCCTAAAGGCCAGGATGGGTTAAGGGTAACTAAAGGTCCTTGAGCTCCGGCGCACCCACAGACACATACATAGACCTCCCTCATTTGAGAAAGGTGTGCATATGCTATGGAGTCCTAACTCAAGTGTGAACTTCATACTGACTCATCTCCCACATATGTGAAAGAGGTCCTTATGACTATGCCACTCCTAATCTTAAGGGTTCTTGAATCCGGGAATAGGATTCGTCCTTCAGTTAATTCCCAAAACGCCCCTGAAAAATAAAACAAACAAAGCCAATAATAGAAAACATTTTAAAATGAATCCTAAACCTTTAAGGTAACCCCTCTTAATCGAAATAATCCCCAGCAGAGTCGCCAGTTCTGTAATACGGTGAACTGACTTTTTATCGATCGAAAATGTCGCGGTTAAGCAAGAGTCGCCACCGACTTTTATTTTATCCAATTTTAGGAAAGGCTAAAAGAAACAGAAAAAACCTTTTAAAAGAAATCTAAGTTCGGGGGGGTAATTTATGCAAAGGGAAGGTGTAAGGCACCCTTTGCATCCATGGTTTTCCATGGGCTCTTAATTGCTTTGCTTGCTCGTTTGTTTAGAAAAAGTAGATGAAAGAGATAGGGACTTTAGCTTGTGAATAAGCGTTGCCCTTTTGAAAAATTATGAGAAAGAATATAATAAAAAGGTTTGAGCATTGCAAGGCAATTAGGGGCAATTACCTTAAACTTAGATGGTAGGTCTCTTTTAGCCTTTCAGAATGAAAGGGTCTATCCTTGCCATAAAAGGGCAGGAAGCCTTTCGTTTGGAGGTTGAAGGGTCATCGAAGCATCCTTTGCCATAAGACTGTCCCATGCCATAGAAGGACAGGTAGTCTAAGGCCAGGATCAGAATAAGCCATTTTTCATTAGGCAACCAGAAGATACCTCAGCCTTTTTCGTAGGCAACTTTCGAGGGTCGAGGTCATATAGTGTATCGAAGGCAGCATCATTAGGGTCGTGACCTTTTTATCGAGGCAACATGGCTGAGGTATCTTCGAATTCGAGGGACGTGGCTTATTCTGCAAAAAACACAAAGGCAACAGGCAACAAGGCAACAAGGCAACAGGCAGCAGGCAACAGAGAGGGTTACCCCAAAAGGGTGCGTGTGTGCAACATTCACGTGATTATATTCAGATATTTATCTTTTAATTAGTTATTCTAATTCAGTTTAAGGCTTGCACTCCCTAAGATTACTAACCACGCAGTATATAAAGCAATAAAGGGAAGGGGGAAAATGAAACCAGCGGAGGAGAGGGGAATTGTAACCAGCGGATCCCTTAATAGGGTTTGATACAAGTAATAATAAAACAGAAAAATATTAGAGTCAGGGTTTAGGGTTACCAAACATTCGTAGCTTTGGAAATCATCGAATCCTGAAAAAGCAAAAATAAAAATAGGGTGAGTGTATGACTAATTCGGAGGCGAACATCCCTAACCCTAAAATAAGAAGTTTGAGACAATAAATTAAAATGAGCAAATAAATGAAAGGTACTTAGCTTTTTGCATTTGATCTGATATGGTTACTAGGCGCTTTTAGGGTTGACCCTGAAAGGCAAGGCAAAAAAGAAGGTGAACGCAAGGCAAACCCTAATTTAAAATATAAATCAAATATAATTTAAATTAAATTAAACTAAGCGCTTAACTTTGGCTTTTGAGTCAGGCGCGTAGTCGGAAGGCGTTTGAAAAGATAACCCTGAAAAAGGCACAGAAGAAGAAGATTTTTAGTGTATTGGAATATTCTCCATAAACCCTGATTAGGGCACAAAATGAAAATAAGATAAGAGAATACAATCGATTTAATTAATTATTGGTCTCACGACCTAATTAATTAAATCGGGATAATTAAATCGAGTGTAAAAATAATTTTATGGAATTTTTGGAATTTAAATAAAATTATTATGATTTTTTTTGTAGAGATTTTAAAGGTAAATTAAAATAGAATAGATTAAATAATATAGATAAAAATATATAAATATTAATATTAATAAATAAAGTAATTATTATTATTGTATGAAAAATTTGATGAAAAATAATATATTAGGTTTTATTAATACAAAAGAAAAAATAAATGATTAAAATAAATAATAAGATTAGACTTATGTAATTAAATATATAAAAAAATTGCAAAACTTAGCTTGCGATCAGGTGTGGCTCGCGTGTGTGGAACATGGTGTGGTCGCAGCTCTGGAAACGTTGGATGAGTCCATCTGGAAATCTGAAGGTGATGCGCTGAGGGAGTACCGTATGGTCGTGAGTCATAATGCACTGGATTGTTGAGCATTCCCAATTTGCTTCGCGCGCGTATGGGATTTGAATGGGCCACTCAGATGACGCCACGCAGTCATCTCCTTCCTCAGAACCGTCGCCTTAGGTTCTCCAGCTTTTGCCTACGGACGAATCATCCGTTGCTACAAACCTGCATCTACGAATACAACAAAACAACACCAAAAATGTTTCGCGACCCCATGGACGTGATCGTCCGGGCCTCACGGTCCCAATGGTACCAATAATTGACCCTAATTTTGCATAATAAGAAAAGCCCTAATTTGAAGCTCGTAACCCTAACAATGGCTACTAGCATATACCGGCACAGAATTGCAATTAACGATCCAGAATCCATCCATACATCATCACAAATAATATTATGCAATCAAAACATGCTAATGAGTCATGAATTATGCAAATCGAATCAAGAATATTTGCGACTTACCTTGACTTAATGGAGGTGATTCTGGGGTTGCTGAAGTCGTTTAACGATCCACACACCTTCAATGGATGTCCAGGAACGTATTGGAATGCTTCAAATTGTCTGAACCAGGCTGCAATCGAAAATTGACTCTTGAAATTTTCTCCACTTTTTCAATTCGTTTTAGGGTTCTTTCTTGCAGAAAAAATTCGTCCCCCTTGCCCCTGATGCTGATTAGTACTTATACTAGGAGGATTAGGTCAACATAATATGATCAAATCTCATTGAATCTTTGATTTGTAATCATGCAAATTTGATTGAAATTTGGTTTATATTCATTCTAAATTTGGCTTTAATTGAATCAATTTTCTCTCAATCTCTTGTGCACGAAATTATATGAAATATGTGGTTTAATGGTGATTGGCATTGAATCAAATCAAATCTTTTTCAATTATATGATTTATTTGGATTAAAATCACTTTTAATATGAATAAAAATCCATAATAAATCAAATAATTTAAATAAATTCGTGGGAAATGATCTATGGGCTCTCAATGTCCTAAGGAACAAGTTTTGGATTTAAAAATATAGGCCCATTAGCAAGAAAATCAAACTTCTTCACATTTTTCCCTCCAAAATAGCCTAACTTTGACAAGGCCCATCTCCCTCAATTTTTGAGGTATGGAGGTGTTCTAAGACATTTTGGAAACCTTAGAGAATCCTCTAACCAATGTCTTTGGTCTCGTATCAAAATCATTTTCCATTCTCCCTTTATGACCTTTTGAAAAACATGTCTTTTTGTTGACTTTTAAAGAGGACCTATAATGTATGAAGCCATATTTCTTGAACCATTGACCTGTGAGCTTTGATTCTTGGATCATTGGATAGAGGAATGAATTCTCTTCAAAATGAGCTTTGGTGGGAATTTTTCTGATGAAGTATGAATATTTGGTGAATTTTCAAAGTTTGGTTGACTTTTTCAATTCATGCCCAAAATAGTAACTTTTGACTTTTGACTTCTCTGATCTTTCCCTGCATCATCATGATCAATCCTTGATCAAATGATGACTTTAGGGTTATGAGGATGTTGTTGACCAGGTATCTGGAACTTTTGACTGTATTTTGGCTTGAAATGACTATTTTGCCCTTGAGAGTCGACTGTTGACCTAGTCATGATTTGAGGGACTAAGTTTGCTCTGTTTGTCTTGAAACTTTATATGGAGATGCTTTGGGATGTTAGTGACCTTATGGAACCACCTTGAGCTATTGATTCAGTGATTTTCCTTTGAATGACCCAAACCCTAATTCAGGGCCTTGTACAGGAGAGTTTGTATAGGAGCTTTGTCTTTTGATTTGATTTTGTGTATGGAAAATGGCATGGGCAAATTTTGGGGTATGACACCCCTGATTAGGTACATCTTACTAGAATCCTCAAGCTTCCATTGTTTTGAAGTCAAACAAACATGAAAACAACTTTACCACGCTCAACGGAGTCTTCAAACTCTTCCCCTCAAGGTAATCAAGGGAAGCATTAACTGTTCATGCCCAACGGAGTTTTTAGAGACCCTGCCCCTTGATGGTCAACATTTGAAATGATTAGCTTTTACTCCTCGGAGTTCTCAAGTCTCTTGTACTTTGACATGATCAAGTTACTCACTGATTCTCATCATGGTAACTTCCTTGACGTTAAGCACATATTTGTATGTAAAAGAATGTTAATTTTAAGAATGATGATTCTAATGCAAAGCCTATGTTAGTCTTGAAGTTGTAAAACTTTTTATGAAATGGGTTGCGACCTCTTGTGACCGAATCACTAGTTGACACAACCTCGATTTTTGTGTATGGAAGATAAAGCAAAAGTACGATACCAACATGGATATGAGTCTCGCTTCATTGGGAGTCAGTTAAACGCTATCTCTTCGGGGTGCGCTTTCAAGATAAACCCTACTTCAATTAGGACTTTTAAGGGTTGTAACTTGGCCGGGTTCACGGTTTAAAGAAACAAAGGATATTTAGGCTCAAAATTATTTGTACCCACCCCCTTCGTGATGTTCTCCAGTCCTATGTCCAATTTAGCTTGATACGAGTGTTCATCCCTCACAAGGAATTTTGAAATGGTTGAGGAATCAATGAGGTTCTTTGGACATGGAGGTCGCTCACCTTTTATTCTTCTGATTCATGATCACACGACTTTGTTCTTGCTTGGCAATTTCATCGTTTTTTCTTTTGTCATTTTCTTTTCATCTTTTATTTTCATTATTTTTTCGCCATCTTTTTTTTGCTCTCTTCTTTTTTTTTTTGAACAAGTCGTGTGACCTCGCATAGTCTTTGATTCGTTGGAGGTGATTGCGACTGCCTCACTCCTTTGATTTGATGAAGGATTACCATTGTGGTATCGTCATCTCTTGATCTCTTGATGGAATAAGGATAATCATTGCGGTTTTGACATTCCTCAACCTTTTGGAGGATAACCATTATTGTATCCTTAGATGCATGCCCTTCTGGTGAGTTTTGAACACTCGATCAAGTTAAATGAACACTACCCTGCCCCAAGGTTAAGATAAGGGTTTTTGAGATTAGAAAAGAAAGCTCCTACTTCAAGGCTCAAAGGGGTTGACGAGGGTCTATCTCCCTTATATCTCCGGTGTTTGGGGTTTTGAAATAATGCCTGTACATCCTCAGTAAGGTTTTATTCAGAAACACACGATTGGAGATTTTGCATTTTTATTTTTCATCATTCTCCCTCAGCTTCTTGCCTAAGCAAGCGATTAGTGAAGTTCGTATCGTATGCAAGCGAATCATTTTATGAGTGATAACGAATGGGTTTCTTCAAGACAAACATAAACAATGTATTATGATTTTCATTCAGAAATTAACAAGTTTTTACATGCTATAAATGCTTAAACAAACAATGAAATGTTACGAATGAGAATGCAATGAAGAACTGAATGGCTGCCATTGTTGAGGAGACTTGACTCCGTCTGGACTTATTGCTCTTGAATACTTTGTGCAGTTCCTTCCAAACACTTCAGATTACTTCAAAAGAGAACTCCAACAAAGTCACCCATGAGTTGTAAACTTTTGCCTTGCTTTAGGGATTCGAGCAATGCGAGTGATGCAATGCTCAAGATAAGAGTACGTCTTGCTTATCCCTCGTGCGGGAGCCCCAAACATATATGTTGGAATAGTAATCGCCATCATAAATGGAAGGAATCTTGTATGGTCATTAAATTCATGAGATCTATTTGTGGTGAAGAAAGCCCAATACTCAAATCTTAACCAGTTGAAATTCCAACAAACAGGGAATCAAATGAGCACAAGGCAATAGAATCACATCAATTTGTTTCTCATATTCTTCTTGTCACTGTTAACTAGCAAGGCCACTGAGAAGGAGATCCTGAGAAAAGGCAACTGATATATGAAGTAGAACCTTGAGAATGAAAAGCAATGTGAAGAACACTCTTGATTACCACATGGAAGAAGATTTTGACAAAGTCATCCAGGAATTTGTAACGCTTTTAGGGATTCGAACAATGCAAATGGTGCAATGCTCAAGATAAGAATACGTCTTGCTTATCCCTCGATCGGGAGCCCCAAGCAATTTCCACACATGTACAGGAGATGATTACCAATTGAGCTTCAATATCCATCATTAGGAGTGAGTAAGTGACCCTTGCAGTTTCTTGACATCAAGTATTAGGCTCAAACACACAATGTATAAGTCAATGGATTCACGACCTTCTATGACTTTCAACCTTTTCTCCAAGAGGTGGAACCTTTTGTCAATTCCCATACTCAGAAACTCGAAGACTTCAATGATGTGAATTCTCCTTACCAAGAACAGGAATCTCAACATTATTTCAGACATTCTGGTTCATAAGACCTTCTCATGGGTGAAATTAACATTTGCATTTGACCTCTAAGGAACTTGTCTCAATTCTTCTTGTCAAAGAGAAAAGGCTTGATTAACCTCCACACACTAATTCATGTTAGTTCCCATTTTTGTTCTCATTTTAGTCAAAGAAACCCATAGAGTTGTTCCAATGTTAACTTTTGAGCACGTAGCGGTGAGAAGTCAATTGTATTGTTGAAGTCAGAACTTGAGTAGAAAGGGCCCCATATGCTCTTGAGAGAACCATGAAATGCATGATAGTATGGATGCATGTTTCATTTATGAAGAATCCTAAAGTCTTTTCACACTTTTTCTTCTTTTTCCTTTTGGAATCCAAGCTTTGTTTTATATGGAGTATATCTTTTCTTTTTTCTGCTTTTCTATTTCCTTTTTTCTTTTTGTTTTTTTTCTTTTTTTTTGGAAATAGGCTTTAGGATTCCTCACAAATGAAGTGGATAAAACAATGATGTTATGCAATGCAAAAGCATGGGATCAAGGTCCATATAATCTTAGTAACCACCGCACAATCCTCTGAATAACTGATGTGAAACCTCTGTACAGGCCAAATGTCACAGGATCAAAGGTTCGACGCCTTTTTGAATACCAGAATATCAAGCGCCATGAGAGCAGACCAAATAAAGGTCCGACCTCAACTTTGAAGAAGCAATGGTATGTAGGAGCCAAGGTTTCCTGTCCCACCCCAGTCTCACGGGTATGAAGTCTAGACACGGACAAGTGGTTCCTAATGGTCACTAGGGTCTACAGTTCCCATGGGGTGCAAAGTGTTTGAGGCAACAAGCGTGCCAGACACAGTGTTCCATGAAAGAACCTCGCCCAGTTGTGGTACCTCATGTCAAGCTCGATCATAGCAAGCGCTACGGGAGTCAACATGAGCATCCACGCTAATCCTATGTGTCACTTGGCCTAGGTAGTGGGCCTTTTACCTCATACAAACCCCCCACCTGCAAAACAGAACAGAAGACCCCAGGGAACACAAAATATAATCCATATGCATGATGTACAAACAGAAATAATCATGATATGCAGGCAAAGAATAAGCATGCAAACATATATACAAGGTATAGACATAAAACAAGTAAACACCCAGTAAATAAACAAACAAACGCAGGCTAGGATCGACTCGCTAAGAATGGACCCGCAATAGGTCTAGCAACATCCCCAGCAGAGTCGCCAGCTGTCGCACGCTCGCGAAAAAATGAACAGAGTCGCCACCAATATATTTATCCCATAAGGGAAAGGAATATCAGAAAACCTAACAAAGGAAGGAACAAGGTCTTGCGACCAGAGAATCTAGGTACGGGAGTCGGTTGCGCAAGGGGAAGGTATTAGCACCCCTCGCGCCCATCGTACTCGATGGTATCCACCTATGTTTGTTTCTATCTAAAGGGTGTGTACTGTGTCTATGTCTATATGCGAATGAATGCAAAAGAAATACGGGGAAAAGAAGGAATATTTACAAATGTGCTCGTTCAAGCCCTGCGACTTGATGCCTACGTATCCTTTTTCAGGAATCAGAGCACCGTAGTTCGGCTCAAGATTTTCTGTTTGTTTTTGTGTTTTTTAGTTGGAAGGCGTTAACGTTCGCGCTCTTGCATAAGGGATCGACCTAGGATGCAATGGAGCGGAAATAACGGTGCCCTTAAGAAAGCGAGAGAAGAGAGAGAGTTTGAGTGTTTCGAGGAAATCCCTTAAGCAAGGGAAACTCGAGTTACTCTTTGGTTTGTGTTTTTTAGAAGTTGGGAACTTACGCCTGAATGGGACCCTTAAGCAAGGGAGATCCAAGCACTCGAACATTCCCTTAAGCAAGGGATGTTTCAAGGTTCCATTCCCTTTTTAAGAATTTTCACTTTGATTATTAGTGTTTTAAGTATTTTCTTTGTATTTTTTATGGGGAATTTATTCAAGTATTTTTAGATGTTTTATGGTTATAAAAGAAAAAGAATGAAAAAGTGGGAACTATTCCTAATTTCTAAATCTATGGTTATTGTTGTTTACAAGTCTAAATCCTAATGTTAACATGGTAATGGGATCCTAAAAGGAGCATACTAATGATATTAACAATGTAGGCCAAAAATATGGCCAAAAACAAGTAACAAAAATCACATGACAATTACACAAAAATGACATGGAAATGGTACAAAAGCAATTCAAGCATTAGTGCAAAATTAAGCTAAAACAAATACTACTATTTTTATATGGTTTTTATGAAGGAAATTGAATTCTAATTAACCAAAAAAAGAATTAAAAGAGATAGCCTAAACTAATATTTTTTATGTTTATTCTTATACATATTTTCTATGTCAACAATTGGTATTAAAGTCTAAAAAATGATAGTAAAAAAAGATGATTCTTATTGCCTAAAAGGAATTACTAAAACTAAGTAAAACCTAAATTAAACTTAAGGGAAACAGGGGGGTGTGATTCTGAACTTAATGGTGCATGGTATGTAGCGGCGCAGGCCCACACAGAAAGGCCCATGGGAGTTTTTTGAATCAGGAAAAAAGGATAGGGGTCGTGCGTGGGCCTCAGGGTGGTGTTAGTAGCGAATCCGGCCCATGGAATATGTTTTTGTTTTCAGATTTAATCTCAATTTTCTAGTTTTATTTTACTCAAAAAAAAAAATCAATTAATAACAAATAAAAACAAAAAATAAAAATAAAAAGGGAAATATTGGAAGGGGAAATTAGGGTAAAGCAGTACAACGTTCGAACTTCTCTTCTCACTCTCGTCTCTCGCGAACGGCGCTTTACCTTCTCCGATCACAACCTGCAGCGCCGCCGCGAGCCACGCATCACCAATCGACCTCCTTTTCCTAATCCCCTTTCGTTTCGCCCTCACTCTCATATCTTAGTCCTCAAACCCATTCGTCTCAGTCAAGAACCCTAGCTTCAAAAAGTGAAATTAGATGGTGCACCCATGGAATCGGAGTGCAGAACCTTGGGGGAAATGCTCACGGAGTCTTGCTCTATACCATGACGCTAAGAATCATGAAGATAAAGCGCAAGGACGGATGAACAAGGAACTTACCGGTGGTGCTTCAGAGGATGCGTATTTGGCGAAATAAACGCGAGGAAGACTCCAGGTAATTTCTTGTTTATTCTTCTATTCGCACTACGCTCCTTCTTCTTCTTCTTCTTCTTCTTCTGCGAATTCTCCGGTTCTGCGTTTTGTATTTTTGTTGATGAGTGCGGGGATGAGCGTTGCAGAGAGGTTGAAGTGGAGGTAGGATCTCAATGATGGAGTTTAGCTCTGTAGATTAGAGTTTCAGAGATTGAAACTCTAACAACAATGGAAGATGAGCTCTAGTGAGAGGGTGAGGGAATTGAGGGAAGAGAAGTTGCAGAGAAGATGATAAGGGTAGTGATAATGGAGATTCAGAGTGAATGGTGAGGGTGAATGGCGTGAGATTGATGAAGATGAAGGTGGAGGAGAATGGTGGTGAAGAAGATGATTGAGAGAGATGAAGATGATGGCGTGTGTGTGTTGAGAGAGAAGCAGAGAAAGGTGAAGGTTGAAAAATGATGATTATGGCGTGAAGTTTGAATTGTGGAGGGAGAGGAGAATATATAGGTGAGAAGGTTGAAGAGATTCAGTTAGAGAGTGATGATTGAGGGCCATTGGATTAGAGAGAATCGGTTAGGAGATGGAGGGTAGAGATTGATTCGGTTAGCAAGTTAGTTATCTCTGTTTTTCAGTTAGGAGTTTGTTGAAGTCAGTTATAGGTTAGTATGCTGACTAGGATTGGAGGTTGAGAGTTGGTTATTAGGCAGTTACAAATCTGTTTTTCTGTTATATGCTGACTAGGAAATGGTGAGAAGGTTTGTTAGTGTTGACAAATAGGAAGGGTTTGAAATTCTGTTATGGATAGTTTGGTTTATGAAAGGTTAGTAATTAGGAGAGCTAGTTGGATGGAAATGATGTAGGTATTGTTTTGGATTGTGCTGTTTGAACCTAATTCGGTTTTCTTCTTTAATATGAAACTGAGCTAACATTGCTTTGAACTGAATGTAGGATTTGATGGTGTTTTGTATGATATACAGGCTGTTTTGTACTTGTGGATTAAATGGTTAGAAGGTCACTGTGTGGAATGGCTGTTTGGAATTATATGCGGGTTCAGGTATTAGTACGGTGCGGTTCGGTTCTGTCAAGTGCAGAGAAGTTTGAGTGTAACTAGTTAATGATGTATGGACTGCTAGAAAAACAATTGCTCATGACAGTTGGTATGTTAGGCTTTTTCTTTGGATGGTCTTGGTACTGATTATGTGTATTTGGTTTCAGATTTAGCATCACCGCGATCGGTTCCAACGTTCATTCTGTTTCCTGTCCTGAGAACAACCTCAAGGAGTTTGAGGAATAGCCGGCTGTTATTTAGTTCCTCACTTGCTGCCTCCAGGGTTCGAAAGATTGCCATCATAATGTTTTATTTTTATTTTGCTGGCAGCTTATTGTTTGTGATGTTTTGTGGATTGAAACATAGTGCTGGCTGACCTTGGTTTATATTCCTGCAGGTTGTTGGTGATGTAGAACATGGTCGGGCATGCCTTGAAATTGAGTTTGGCACGGCAAGGCATTATGTACAAAGAAGTGGATCTGATTTTGATTAGGCGACAAAGGCGGAACATGACTCAGGGACACACCTTGGCTCATAGAAACTTGGCCTTAGCAATTTAGGATTTAAGAACATGTCTTGTAATCTTCCTCTCTTATAATGTTTTTTTTTCTGTAATGACTATCACGTACATTTTCGGAAGTAGAACCATGAATGGCACTTGCAAATTCTTGAATAAACCTTGCTCTCATTGGAATGGTGTAACTTTGAACAGGAATGAGATTGAATGACTTTGGATGAAATTACGTATTTATGTGTGTAGCTCGATGAAACTTGTTGGATACTTATGTGCATTTTTTTTTAATTTCCTTTATGGTAACGATGCAAATGGATCTCATGAGGGAATGGATTTCATTGCCATGGAATAGTGAATGAATATGGTAAAGAAATTCTCTTTTGTTCCTTTTTTCTCCAACTTGCGTCAATTAGAAGTTCAAATCTTTTCATCTCATGTTCAATCTTGCCATACCCAAATGAATCAATAAATCCATGAGATATAAATGAGAACAAGCTTGAGGTGGACTTTGGTCAAAAGTAAACCTCCCATGGTTGACTTTGATCAAAAAGTCAAAGTTAAGAACAATAACCTTCCAACTTGGTATGATGCTCTAGTACTGACATGCAACCTCCAATTCTTGCTTAACCAAAGGCAGAGACTTATATCATAAATGAATCAGTTGAAATCCCTCGAATGTTGAATGGAATCTAATTGAACCCTCAAGGTTAAGAGACAACCCATGCCAAAGGTCATATCAGACTGGATAAGCAGATGCAAGGGAGTGAACCCTAGAATTTGCTATTATCGTTAAGAATGAGGCACCTTGATCTTCGAATCCTTGAGGAGATCATATGCATTTGGGTGCTCTTGAAAAATCTTGATGAAGATGTCATTGTGGCTTGATCACTCTGGATGAAGAGGAGAACCTCAAAACCCTAGAGAACCCTAGTCCTTCAGAATCCTTGATCCCTTGTCAGATTATTGATTAATGAATGCATGAATCATGTTAATGTCCTAATGGAAGGTATGTACATGGATGCGAAGTCTAAGCCAGTTAGAAATAAGTTAGGGGTAGGACAAATTTGGGGTATGACAATTGATAATGCCATAAAATAGTCAAAGTCCCTCGATTCCGAGGATACCTAAAGCAAAGGTTGCCTTAATCATTGAAATCATCAATTTTGTCCCTCGAAGTTGCCTCGGTAAAATATGATGATTGCCCCAATTGCTAAGGTATCCTCGCATGATGCCTAAAAAATTAATGACTATTATATCCTTCCCTTAGACTACCTACCCTCTTTATGGTAGGGACCGTCTTATGGCGAACGATAATTCTCGATGACTCTTCAATATCCGATGAAAGGACTTCCTACCCTCTTTATGGTAAGGATAGCCCTTTCAAACTGAAAAGCTAAAAGAACGTTTTTTTCAAACTTAGGGTAGGTAACATTTAATTGCTTGCTCAATTCAAATTCAAAATCTTTTTTCCCACTTCTTTTCAAAAATCAAATTCAAAAAGACTACGCTTATTTACAAGCTAAAGTTCTTCTTCAGAGTTTTTACTATTCACACACGACACTTCAAACTTTTCAAACAAACAAACAGGTGAGTTAAGCAATTAAGAGCCCATGGATAACCATGGATACAAATCGTGCTTTACACCTTCCCTTTGTATAACCTACCCCCCGAACTCAAAATCTTTCAAAGGTTTTTCCTGTTCTTTTTGCCTTTCCAAATTAGATAAAATAAAAGTCAGTGGCGACTCTTGCTATCCGCATATTTCAATAAAGTCAGTTCTCCCACCGTATTACATACTACAATGTAATGCCCTTCGGTCTGAAAATCACCGGCGCAACATACCAGCGCATGATGAACAAAGTATTCCGAGCCGAAATAGGCGACATGCTCGAAGTCTATATGGACGACATGATTGTCAAATCCCAAAAAGAATTCAACCATGCCGCCCATCTCAAAAAGGTTTTCGAGCAAGCTCGAAAATGCAAGATGAGGTTCAACCTCGAGAAATGTACCTTCGGCGTCCGGGTAGGAAAATTCCTCGGTTTCTACCTAACGGAAATAGGAATCGAAGCCAACCCGGACAAATGCAAGGCTTTTTCGGATTTGTCCACCCCGGGCTCAAAAAATTCAATTCAGACCTTAAACGGCATGCTCACATCACTATCCAGATTTGTGGTCAAATCCGCCCAACATGCCTTTCCCTTGTTTAAACTCTTGCGCAAGGAAACCGCCTTCGAATGGACGGAAGAGTGTGAGCATGCCCTTTCCCATTTGAAGCAAGCCCTCTCCAGCCCACCGGTCTTATCACAACCTGAGGTCGGAGAAAGCCTATACCTCTATCTCGCCATAGCCACCGAGGCCGTCAGTGCAGCCTTGATACGAGAAACCCCGGAAGGCCAGAAACCCATCTACTTCACAAGCAAAGCACTTCAAGGCCTCGAGGTCAGATACCAACAGATCAAAAAAGTCGACTCCCACTAGTAACCGCGGCCCGGAGACTCAGGCACTATTTCCTAGCAATACCATAGTCGTGCGAACCGAGCAACCCGTGAAACAATTGCTTGCACGTCCCGACATGGCCGGAAGAATGCTCCGCTGGTCACTGGAGCTTTCGGAGTTCGACATCAAATATGAAGGAAGAAAGGCCCTTAAAGCACAAGTCTTGGCAGATTTCGTGGCCGAAATGGCCTTCCCCGAAATAACAAACAACAACGCCCGAAGATGGACCTTATACGTGGACGGAGCATCAAGCTCGTCGGGGAGCAGAGCAGGGAACATTCTAGAAAACGGGGAAGGAACCCTCATAGAAGTATCCCTCTCGCTCTTATTTCAATGTCCAATAACTAAGCCGAGTATGAGGCCCTGCTCGTCGGACTGCGCCTCGCGAATGACCTAGAAGCCGAGGAGATCAAGGTATTCACTGACTCTCAGCTGGTCGCATCCCATATTTAAGGCGAATATCAGGTCAAAAGTGAAACCCTCGCTGAATACCTAACCCTGGTACGCGAAAGATTAACCAGATTCAGGAGCGCCAAAGTGAAATACATCCCAAGGGAACACAACTCTCGGGTGGACGTTCTATCGAAATTAGCTAGCACAAGGAAGAAAGGGGGCAACAAATCCGTAATCCAAGAAATACTACCAAAACCCAGCACCGAACCTCCTTCTGCCTGCCGACCCCAAAGAAGCCTCCATAATCCGGAGGAGAGCCTGCTCATACGTCTTGGTCGAAAATCACCTCTACCAGCGAGGATTTTCCATACCCCTCCTCAAATGCATAGCCGAGGACACGGTTCCCCACATACTCTGAGAGATACACGAAGGAATCAACTCCCAACACCTAGGAGGGAGATCTCTTGCCCGGAAAGCACTCCGAGCCGGATATTATTGGCCCACGATGCAGGGCGACGCCAAGGAATACGTAAAGAAATGCGACAAATGTCAGCGTTTTGGGGACATGCACCTCGCACCTCCCAACGAACTCAAGTCCTTATCCTCTCCCTGGCCGTTCACCTGGTGGGGCATGGACCTCCTTGGCCCGTTCGTAACCGGGAGCAATCAGAACAAGGATCTCATAGTCGCGGTCGACTATTTCACCAAATGGATCGAAGCCGAACCATTGGCCAAAATCACATCCCTAAACGTACTCTGTTTCTACAAAAGAAACATCCTCGCCCGGTTTGGGGTACCCCTGGCCATCATCACCGACAACAGCACCCAGTTCACCGACGGGCGTTTTCAAGAATTCGTCACAAAATTAGGAACCAAACAACATTTCGCATCAGTCGAACACCCCCAGACAAACGGGCAAGCGGAGGCCGCCAAAAGAGTAATTTTGAGGGGCCTCAAAATAATACTGGACGAAATAAAGAGGGGATGGGTCGAAGAGCTACACAGCGTCCTTTGGGCCTATCGCACCACCCCACATTCCACCACCGGGGAGTCTCCCTTCCGACTAACATACGGGACAGAGGCCGTGATCCCTGCCGAGACACATGTGCCCACGAGGCGCATCTAAGAACCCCTCGAAATGAAGGGAAACCTCGAGGTAATTAGAGAAGAGCTCGATCTGGTCGAAACGGGAATTCGAGGTAGATAGCCTAGTGCTCAAAAGAAACCACAAAGACTCCCGAGAAGGAAAATTGGCCGCAAATTGGGAAGACCCTTATTGCGTCCGAGCAAAGACAAAAACGGGGCATACTATCTTGAGAATCTGCAGGGAGAACAACTCGCTCGACCTTGGAACACTAAAAAACTCAAACAATACTACAGCTAAAAACACAGGTGCGTCCTGGTACACGCCGAGCACCTCCAAATGAGACAAAACGACAGAAGCCCGCTCCCTTAATCGAGCAGACTCCTTGTCCTTCCGGGAGCCTGAATACCGAGCATTCGCGTCGTAAACAAGTACCATGTCGGCAGAACGCCCCGCTTGCGAGGGGATCGTTCACGCCATGAGCCTCGGAACTCAGCACAACGAAATTCGAGACTCACCCCCTGCCAGGTACATATCCCCGGTAATCGACCACAGTTCCACACACTTGGCGATCAATACGTTACAGTCGATCAGATTCTCCAAAGAAGCAAAATAAAAAGCAAATAAACATACAGAAAACATGACAACAATACTTTATTCATCAATCATAAGCATTACAAAACAAACACCGAATGAAAAGAAAACGCTTCACTCCTCCCGACGGGTAAATTCCTCCGAATGAAGGTACGGGTACTGTTAGGAGTGAATTAGTAGTGTTTTCATGTGTCAAATTAACTACCTTTTGAGCTGAAGTTGAATATATATTAGGAGTTTTGAGGATTTTATGGTTAGAATTGAACTCTAGAGGTTCGATGCTAATTGTAGAACAACTTGTGTCACTTTGGGTGTTATTTGTGCAGATATTGAAGTTTTAAAGCAAAGACGAAGAAACACGCAGGCGTAGAGACTCTGGAGAAGAGAAATCACAAAGAAGTAGGAGAAATCAAAGGCCAAGCCGCACCAATCATGGGCGAGACGCGCCATCGCCTCTGACTTGACTTCGCGCCGTGCCAATACGTGTCGAGGCGCGGTGGCTGCGTTACAAGGACAAATTATTATAAATAGAAGCACTAATTCTCATAAGAGAGAGATCTTTAATGAGCGAAATTCAGAGAGAAATCCTAATCCAGAGCCACAAACAACATTCGACGGAGAATTTAACATCAATTGAAGACATTCCCTTGATGAAGATGAATCCATCCATGAAACGTTGTGTGTTCTTCATATCTATGGAGAGCTAAACCCCATTATGTTGAGTTTAAGGTAGTAGTTAACCTATGAAGATGAAATTACTTTGATTAATTCCTGTGAACAATTGTTTAAGTTTATTATCAATGAAAAACCTTGCCTTTATTTTATATCATTGTTGAACTATCAATCGAGAGATATGGTTCATACTTTTGTCCTAGGTTTTTACATTAACTTGTTGATTAATACTCAGAGATGAGATTTTGAAGAAGTTTTCATAAATCATCACGGTTCATTCCCTTTATCTTTATAGTTATTCTGAGAGATCGAATATCATACCGGTAGAGGTGTTTCTAGAGTGATCATTCGATATAATATCTCTTTTGAGGATGAATGAAGATAATAACTTAGATAATGTTCACTTGTGGGTTAATTGATCAATTTCATATGAATAGGTTGATTAACCTTAAAACTCAACATATTCATCACCATTGTTATTTAGTCTTTAAGCTTTTATTCATTTAAATCTTATTTTGTTATTCATTTAAATACTTTTCATGACTCATTATAATTTGAATATAGAACGGTGATCAGTGCATTTTGATGCACGTTCCTTTATGTTTGTACTTAGGCATTTCTTTGGTTTGCTTTGCTTATTTTTATATTTTATAATATTTTTCTAATTTAGTTTATTTTTGGTTTAATTTCATTTTCGCACTTTATTTTCGGCATTAGCAGTATGCACTAAAACGGTCTTAACTGGAGTTCTGAGAATCCGATTGAGGCGTTCTAATAATCTCCGGAAAGCTAAGAGAAAGAGCTACAACTTTTATGTTGGAGTCAAAGTCAGATTCGGAGTCAATTATTCTCAGAATTTCGTTTGAAGTTGCAGCATTAGTTTTATTTTTTAGTTTTGGATCGTTAGTTTTGGGCCTGGGTTATGTTTTTGACCCAGTTGGGTTGCAAACCTTTTGATTCTCTCTAGTACCTAGGTCTGGCCGTACTGTTCATGACATTAGACTATTCATGATTTTATTGTTTTGGGAGCTTGAGACGTTGATCATGAAGAACTAAGTCCAAGGGTTGATCTATTGTTCATGTTCCACCGAATCTTCGAGGTTTTATAATTTTAATCCCAATTCTTTTCCCTTTCAATAATCTTCTATATGTGTTGCATGCTTAATTCAATTCGTACATAATATTATTGATTTAATTCAATTGGTTTATGTTACTTGCGTATGTCAAATCATGTTTGCTTAATTCATGAGTGCTGAATCCATTTGCTTTATTCGGATAATAGGAATATAAACCGTATAGTACCAATTTCTCTTGTTTATTGTTGCTGTAATCGAATAGGGGATATAATTCACTTGGGGATTAGATTTATAATTACCAATGATAAGTGGGGAGCCCGAACAGTAGAACAACTTATTTTATAATCACTTTTTAGAATCACTTATTTGCTCTTTTTGTTAAATCGAACCTTAAACCAAACCCCCCATTAATTGTTACTATTAGTTAATATAATACAAGAATCCTTGTGAGAACGATATTCGAGTTGTCGTTACCGTCGTTACTACAGTTTTGCAATTTAACTCGTTTTTGACCCGCGTGCGACAGCGGATCAAACGGCAGCAATATTAACTCAGTCTCTGTGGATACGATATAGTAGAAAATATTTACCCAAAAAACTTTCAAGAGGTACCAATCTTCATCTCACTCGGACTCGGAACCATCAGCATCGACCACGACCCTCACGCCAGTTGACTAAGCCTGAGCATCCAAACCCCAGGCCCTCTGGGAACGAGAAGCGGAGCCAGTCGTGACCTTCTTCTTTTTGTTCACCTTCTTCACTCCACGAGAACACGAAGTTGAAGATACTTTCCTATCCTTAGCTCTACCCATTCCTGCGTAAAAATGAAGAAAGAAAGGTCCATGAGACCCCCTTTTATAAAGGGAGAAAGGGGACAAAAACGCTTGGGAAAGGAACAAGCCTTTAATGCAAACTTTGGGAACCAGAGACACGCCCCCCAAGAAATCAAAGACACAGGCCATATCCCGACGATTTACTTTCCCAGAGAAAATACTAGAACCTCAATAAACGATTAACCAATACTCTCAAAACAACAATCAATAAAATATAAACTGATTTCAAACGGAGGATTCAAACATACGCCGTCGTGAACGGCAGAGAAACAATCCATCTCCACCATCCCCCACCAGCTTCATCATATATCTTCATCAAAATCGTCCTAAGAATCCACCCTAACCACATGCAAATGGTTCTAAAAAGCAATCAAAGCATAAATACCGAAAACATAAGTGAAAAATGAACTTACAAGTATGATTATGACGAAAAGTACGAAGAGTTGGTAGAAAAACACCACGGCAAAAGCTCACGGTCGGCGGCGGAGGGATGAGAACGAAGCAACAGAATTTGAAAAGTTTGGGGAAATGATGGATCCTGGTATTTATAGGATACTAAAGGCGTCACATGCGCCGCACATGCGACACTGTGAAAAGGAGTGGCCATCATTAACCGTAACAGCCTAAGTATAGGGTAGCCATCATTTTTCATTAAATGCGACACGCCCCCCATACTGACTTTTCTGAAACGACACGCTTCCTAACTCCCGGCCTGACCCTTCCTCTCCCCGGGAGCTTGAGACCTATCCTCCCCTAATGCCCGGGGCTCGCGTCCCTAGAAGGTCCCTCGGATCAACTTCCTCTAAGTCGTCACTCCCTCGACCAGAAACAACGACTTGGGGTCTCCTGTTCTAGATCGACCCAATCAGTCTAAATTGGGCCAATCCAGCCTTCAACCCAAGGCACTTTAACCCACGCGTGACAAGTTCCGCCCGATCGCTCCGGACTAACTCACAAGCTAACCGACCACGAGAAACCCTCGTGCCCGGTAAACAACCAGCTCGCGTGGCACCTTAATATCCGCCCTAGAAGGAGGAGTTAAATCTGCACAATAACACCTTATAAATAGCCCTCTCCATATAAAGGACAATGTAGTCTTTTAGATTCCCAAAATTCTCTCACTTTGTTGTACCTTGTGGAATACATACTTACTTTGGCATCAGAGTGCCTTGCAGGTACAACCCTTTTTCCTCTCAACCGTTCCGAACTTCAAGCTTTCATTGTTGCTGGCCACCTGATCCGCTCGGTAAGATCATAACCCTAGTATTATCTTTTATGTAAAAAAACCTAGTACTATTCTATCAGGGCCGTCTCGAAAAATTTAAAGGCCCCGTTTAAATTTTTAACATTGGTTCTAATAAAAAATCATATTTATTAAAAGGTTTAAATGCATCTCTGGTCCCTGTAAGTTAGCGAGTTTTTGATTCTCGTCCCTGTAAGTTTTTTTTGTTGGTATGAGTCCATATATCTTACTCTTTGCTTGCGGTTTAGTCCCCAAAGCAAAAATCCGCAGGAAAATCTGCAGGTTTTCCTGCGAATTTTCCTTTGGATTTTGATTTTAGGGACTAAAACAAACGCGAAAGTGAAATATAGGGACTCAAATCCAGAAAAAAACTTACAGGGACGAAAATTAAAAACTCGCTAACTTGCAAGAACCAGAGGTGCATTTAAGCCTTATTAAAATTATAAATAACATCAAAAACTAAAAAATTTAAAAATATTTTAATAATATATTATTTAGTTGATTTTTTATTATTTAGTTACAATCTATCAATATTATTAAAAATTTATTTTAGAAAATGTACATGGTAAACATAGATGAGGATGGGTTTATAGATTGATTTATAATATAAACATAGTTTCTAGGGTTATTACCATTTTACCCCCTGCCATATAGGTCATTTCTGGTTAACCCCCCTGCAAATTTGTTGTTTTGAAAAACAACCTTGCCATTTCAAAATACTAACTTTTTAGCCCCTAAAGTCAAAATCTGCAGGAAAATCTGCAGGTTTTCAGATTTTCCTGCAGATTTTGACTTTAGGGGCTAAAAAGTTAGTATTTTGAAATGACAAGGTTGTTTTTCATAAAAAAAAAATTGGATTCAGCTAGGATCGATGCCTAGACATCATGAATTTATGTGCAAATCTAAACCGTTGCTTGAGGCATTATTAACTATATGCACAGAAACTAATATATATATATATATATATATATATATATATATATATATATATATATATATATATATATATATATATATATATATATAATTATTTTTGGTTTATGGTTTATAAAAAAAATTTTGAGGCTCCCATTTTTTAGAGTTCCTGTTCAACGAGCCAGGTTTCACGGGCCCAAATTCGGCCCTGTATTCTATACTCCTATCTAGAGCCGTCAAAATGGGCCGAAGCCCATGGACCGGCCCGCGGGGCCCGAAAAATGTTAGGGCTTGGGCCTAATTTTTTGAGCCCATTTTGTTTCGGGCCTTTTTGAGCCCGGCCCGAAAAAGCCCGGCCCTAAATGGGCCAGCCCGTATGGGCTCCGGGTAGCCCATGGGCTCGATAAATAGTAAAATTTAATATTTAATTAATAAAATTTAATATTTAATACTAATTAAAAAATTCAAATTCTTGTATTTCTTTAAAATATATTTTATAATAGTGAAATATAAAAACAAATTTTAATATTTTTTTAAAAATTAAGCTTAATATAATTTATTTTTTAAAATTAAAGAGAATATTTAATATATTTTTTGGAAATGGGCTTTTTGGGCCCGGCCCGAAAAAGCCCGAGGCCCGAACAGGGCTGGGCCTGGGTAGTAAAAACGGAGCCCATATAAAAATGGGCTTTTTGGGCCCGGCCCGAAAAAGCCCGAGGCCCGGCCCGTTTAGGGCCGGGTAGCCCGTTTGGACAGCTATACTCCTATCCTATTAATTAATGAGTAATGATATGTCAGTACAAGCACTGCAACATTACACCGCCTCTCTCAAAAATAAATAAAGCCCATATGAAATAACAAGCTGTTGAAGTATGCAAAGGAGCTTTTTTTTCATGCGCAAATGTTGATTGCACTGGGTTGTTAAACAAAATTTTGAGGGCCCCATTTTGGGAGGCTTTGTGCAAAGGCTCTGGATGCATACGCCAATCACCAGCCCTACAAATAAATGAATAAAAAAAATAAATATAAATAATAAGTGGATTTAAAAAATTTTAAAATATGCCATATGGATGTTCTTGTTGGAATAAAAAATCTTTGGTGAAATACCGTGTTCGAGGTATTACTAATGAAATCTTAATATTAAAATGGGAAATTCAATTTTTGTAGAGGGGTTAAAATCAAAACTCGTAGTGGAATTTTGTATATTTATTCCTATAAATAATGGTTTAATAATTATAAGAGATAATGGAATAAATAATTTTAAATTTTTACATGTAAAATCATTAGTTGTTTGGATAATTGTCAAATAAATAATAATTTAATAATTATAATAGATAGTGGAATAAATGATATTAAACAATTTTTTTTAGGAAATCTGAAACCGAAGATTTTTATTTAATAACTAAGTTTATAAACAAAAAGCCAAATAAACTAATATTTCAGAAGAAAAAAAAAACAACTAACCATGTTTAGATTTATTTGCCACGTAGATACCATTCCACATGACGCCTTCTATTTTTTTTTCAATTACATGCGGATTTGATGTTAACTGCGGATTTACCTGCATACCATATATATATATATATATATATATATATATATATATATATATATATATATATATATATATATATATATATATATATATATATATATGAGGAGGGATATTTTTACTCCAAGAGTAAGTTTAAAACACTTACTCCAAATTTTAACCTTTGATTTTTATTAATCTAACGGTTTTAATTGATCATTTAATCTAATTATTTTTGGAAATACTTATAATCAATTAAAGGGAATGAGAACTTTGGTTATAATGAGAACTGAGAACTATCAACCGATTACCTTCTTTTATTGCTCAAGAGTTCATCAATTTAATTACAAGGAAACTAGCTATACACCAAGTTCTCTCTTTTTTTTCTTTTCTTTTTCTTCTATATATTTTTTTCTCTTTTTCTTTTTTCTCTTGAGCAATTAGTTATTTAATTCTCCATACCAATACTCTTTTTTTTTATTCTCCCCAACTTGAATATTACCACCACATAATTACGAATACTCCCTATTCTAAGGCGAAAAGGAATCAATCTTCACCACATTTCATCGTACTCTTCAAGGTTAAAAGAAAGTCATAAAGATTCAAGTAAAAAATCGGTAACTATAAACAATTGAAAACAAGGAAATGTTACCGATTGAATCTTGGCAAAGGGGCTCAAAGTGGTTAGCAAATACTCATACACTCACCGGGTAGGTTATTTTTGGTAGAGAAGTTATACTCGTAATGCGAAACAAAATGCTTTGATCACTTTCATGCTTTACACAATTAAATAAAAAAAAACCGCAAGATTAAATATAATAAACACGAGTTAAACGCACATTGTTGGTATCCACAAAATACTATATATATACAATGGAAAGGCTCCTCACACTAAATTTAGTACTAAAGTGATTCATTTTTGAACTATTTTTGTCAAAGAAAATGTGACATCTAATTTGTACAATTAAAAGCATCAAAATCATGGTATATTAAAGAACGGTAAAAATGTATCTTGCACGTATTAATTTAACATTATATCATCACCGCCCCAATTGGTTGTTAAAACTTGCTTTCATCAAGGAAGCAATTCCACAAGGACAATCAGAAAATTAAATAAAATGCAAAATTAAAAAAAAAACTTAAACTTAATAATCCAAACACCCAAAAAGGTGCAAAATATCCAAAAAGGCTTAAACTTAGCCTATAATAACAAAATACCCCATCCTTAAAAGGATGGCACAACAGTTTCAACTATGCGAAAATAAAATACAAATAAAAACTACAATATATAAAAAACAATACCGCTCACTCCTCCTCAGAATCATCATCATCACCAGCTCCCCCCTGAGAACCTGGCATGTCCTCAGTCCAACACGCATAAGCTGCCAAATCATCTCTAGAGCCCACAGGCCGTTGCACAGAAAGATTCTGAAGAGAATCCTGGATAAACATGAAAGCTCTCTGGTGAGCCATATGCATCTGCCAGTTCCAGTCACCAGCCTGACCTAACTGTGGCACAGCAGGCGGAGCAGCAGCAACGGGAACGGCCTCAGCAGCAGGAGCACCAGCTGCAGGAACAGGGTTAGCAGAACAAAACCTATTAGCAAAAACATCATCAATGGCTCTATCCATGAGAATCAGTCCCCCAAATGGAAATCTCACACTTGCCTTCATGCACAGCCCCATAATCAGACCGGGAAAAATCAACCAGCATTTGGCCCTTTCACCAAAACTAGTACCGTTTAGAGCAAACCCCTTCAACTCATTATCTAATATCCTAGCAATTTCAACCTCCTCACCCATCAGAATACAATACACTAGACCAGCAGTGTCCAATGTAATACTAGTGGTGTGACTTCGTGGCCTTAAATTATAAAGGACCACAGAAGTCACCAACTGAGCATCAAAAGTAAGATTACGACGGGTGAAGGTCTTCGGATGGCCAGTGTGTCATACCCCAATTTTTGACCTAAGATACCACCTCATATCATTTGCCTTTGCATCATTTGCATCTCTAACAAACTGCATAGCTTGTGTTTGCTACTTGTGCTCGGCATGATTTAATCAAGATATCAATCATCAGTACAAGCAACAACCAATTAGGGTTTTGTTCTCCCTTAATCTCAAATGAACCATCTTCATCAGAAATCAATAATTGGTCCTCAAAGATTCATTTCAACAAGCTCAAAAGCTTTGAATCGACCAAATTAGGGTTTTGACAGAAGACATCATACTCTTGACTTTTGCTCAGGATTTGACCTAATGGCTTGGGACATGACCTCAAGACCTAAAATGCATCATCTTGACCTAATATATTGGCTCAAGACATCTCTCACACAAAGATTGATCAATAGTGAAATTACAAGTCATCAGACTAGGGTTTTGAACTATCAGGGACCCAAATCAGGGATCACATTTGGGAAACCCTAAAAAGCTCCAGGGAATCAATAAAAGTGTTCAATCATCTTCAAATAATCCCTATGACAATATCCAATGGAAATTGTATCTCAATTCAAGATCCACAGTCATTAATTTCATCTGGTCGACAATTAGGGTTTTTAACCTAATTCATCTGAACAACTGACTTTTTAATCAGGACATGGTGCCACAACTCAAATCATGGCTCAAGGTCCTCTAATAACTCAATGTGATCCATTCACACCATTATTTTGGTGAGGATAGCTTGGTTCATTTGAAATCTCCAGAAACACGATTCTTCTTAAAAAGTCAACTGTCCAAGATCACCATTGACTTTTTGGAAATTTTGGTCAACCATGACTTTTGAAGTTTTAAATCATCAATATATGATATTTTAACTCATTTGATCAAGGAAAGTCAAGAAAATCAATCAAGAATCAAAAAGTCAAGTTTGACTTTTCATACTTAGAAAAATTTCCAAGTGTTTTCAATGGTTTTCTCCAAACTTTGGAAGGGAATATCTCAAACTTTCACCTACAAACTGAAAAAAACTTCCAACATGAAAGTTGTAGATTTTGATCCAATGAAAAACTTTGTCAGATATAATTTTTTTCCATAAGATCAACCATTTAAGAGATATGGAGCTTCAAAGTTGATATCTTTTGAAAAATTCACTTAAAACCTCATTTTCTTCAAAGTTCATGGATCTTTTTCACCCATTTCCTTAAAGATCTTGAAGAAAATTTCAACTAGGGTTTTGAAGTACATAACAAGAGCTTTCTAAAATGTCCAAGAGCATGAAAAAATATGGTGCATAGCTATGGTTTTGGAATTTTCCATTAGTGACCATTTCACTTGAAATTTCAAGTCATTTTTCACAAAGTTATGAACTATTTTACCTTATAATGCAAGCAATGACATAAACAAGCAATAATTGGAAGATATTTGTGGTTTGTGATCAGATTGGAAAGAGATAAGCATAGAAGATTTTAACCATGGTTAGTCATTTTAACCATTTTGCATTTAATGCAAAAGATGCCATTTTATCTCTTAAGTGCCAAGTCACCAAAGAAAGATAAACTTGTATAGTCTTGCATGCAGAACTTTTGGCCTATAAATAGAGGTCATTTCCTCATTCAAAATCAAACCAAAACCTCACAAAGCATAGGTTTTCTCTTTCTTTCTTTCTTTCTTAGAATGCAAGTTTCATGAGTTTCAAAGAGGAAGAATTGCAATTTCCATCTCTTGCAATTTCTGAGCAAAGTGTTGCTTCTAACACTTCCTAAATATCATATGGAAGTTGTTTGAACCATTGAAACCTCATCAAAACACCCAAAACTCAGAATCACTATCCATCCTCCATATGAACATAAAATGAGCCTTATCATGTCAAAATCCATTCAAGCTCAATTTTGTCCAAACTAACACTTCCAACACCTCATATATATCACATATGAACTATCCAAACACTCACATATGACCTGTAACCTCAGAATCTTCAAATTCAATTCATACTCTAAGGCTCTGCAGATCGGGCTCCATGGCTTTGCTCAGGTGAATTCAGATTGTTCCAAGCATTCAAACATGTTCCATAAGGTCCATTGAAGCTGTTCGGATCAAGAAACAACACCTGGAACCTCTCATTTAAAGAATTCAATTTTCAGTTTTGCAAACTTTCGAGGTAAGTCTTATGATCTTCAAACTCCATCATACATGCATCATAAATGAAAAATTGATTTGCCATCATGTTTCTTTACACATATAGATCATTAACCCTCAATCAATTGCATCTTAACTTGCACATACACAATTTCAGATTGAATCATAGAATTAAGGTTCTTCACGATTTCCAGAAAATTAATGATCTTAGAGTGAAAATAAATGAAATTAAATGGTACCATCACGTTCCTTATGAAAAATCGAGCAAGATAGGCTATTCACTTGATCAAATTGGTTCAGTTTTAAGAAAATTCAAAATCAAAGTAGGGTTAGTGTTCTTGGCGCCATTTTTTGCGAAGGAAATTTGAAAAGTGAGTTTGAAATATAATCAATTCGTTGCAAGTGTTAAAAAGACCACGCGCATGGTCCAGTTGGCTAGGTTTTTGAGAAGCACCCTTCAGGTCACGAGTTCAACACTCATAGGGACCAAAACCTCTTTTTTACCACTTATTTTCTTCATTTTTCTTTACAACTTCAATCAATTGATTCACCAATCAAAACTCATCATTTTCACTTCATATTTTTTACACTTCTCACTTAATATATATATATATATATATATATATATATATATATATATATATATATATATATATATATATATATATATATATTTTATGAATATCCAAAAAAATCACAAAAAAAAATATTTATTTGATGTGTTTTCATTAAGTTTAAAATGACTTGTTTTTAAATGTTTTTAATACTTTAAAAATAGTTTTTTTACTTGATTTTCAAAACTTAATCACTTGTAAATATTTTGTGATCAAACCGTAATCACTTAGGTCTTAATTAGGCATAAGCTTTGTCTTTATCTTAATTAAGTTGAGTTTTGTCAAAACTTTCAAACTGTTTTTTTCAACAAAACGATCAATTGTTTTCAAACGAAACCTCGCATCTTTTTAACAAAACAATCAACCATGTTTTATAAAATAAAACATGGGCCTCCTTTAAGGTATAAGTCCCAAGCCCTTTTGTAAATATACATTTACATAGCCATGAATAAACTCAATGGGCCTCTCCCCGAGTATAAGTCCCGAGCCCCGTGTACATAAACTGATCATCCTTACAGGTATATTTCCTTCATAAACTCCATTGTACACACACACCTTGTCATATATAACTGTTCATACTTGTTCATATTTGTTCATGTACTTGTTCATATTTGTTCGTACTTGTTCATATTTGTGATCCATGTTATATATACTTATTCAACTTAGTACAACACTAGGTTCCTCATAGCCTCCTATTGGGCTTCGTGCAAAGAATCTCCCTAGTTCAGGTTAGGACATAGAGTATGGTTTCCCGGTGAACTCTAAGAGCTCAAACCAACTATACCACGCCTCCTCTTGGGCTTCGTACAAACGAATGTGCCTCCCATAGCCTCCTCTTGGGCTTACAA
Organism: Vicia villosa; assembly: GCF_029867415.1. Lineage (NCBI taxonomy): Eukaryota > Viridiplantae > Streptophyta > Magnoliopsida > Fabales > Fabaceae > Vicia > Vicia villosa. The sequence goes on from NW_026706607.1 coordinate 85,654, forward strand.
TGCAAGGACCCTCGATTGTCCCTCCCATAGCCTCCTCTTGGGCTTACAATGCAAGGACCCTCGGATAGCCTCCTCTTGGGCCTCATATAAGGACCCACGGGCTTCTTATAAGCATCCTCATAATCCAAATCAAATACCCTAGGAGATTAGACAAATATCATCTCTATGATAGGAGTATCTCTTCTATATCATCACAATCAATCATTCAAATTTCTTTTTTTGCCACAAGGCTGGCTAATCAATCAAACCTTTTGCCACAAGGCTGGCTGATTAATCAAAGTTTTTGCCACAAGGCTGGCTTATCAAAACTTTTGCCACATGGCTGGCTGATTAATCAAAACTTTTTGTCACAAGACTGACTTATCAAAAGTTTTTGCTACAAGGCTGGCTAATCAAACTTGTTTTTGCCACAAGGCTGGCTAAACAAAAATCATCTTTATCATTCTAAGTACCATAAGTGGCACAACTCAGGTCTTATAATGAAAAGATTTCAAACAAAAAACAAACAGATGTATGTGATGATATAGATTAGATACATCGAGCATTGAGATGACATTTGTCTCTTATCCTTTGCTTCCACTAGCATAAGTGGGAACTACGATTGCTCTGACTTTCTCAACATCCCTTTGAGAATACATAGGCACAAGGTCTTATTCCTTGGCGAGCAAAACTTCTATCTCCCTCAAACCACTCAAACCTTAGCACCCCGTAGACCTCGAGCTACAGATGCTCTGATTCCCTCTAAGGGATATTTATGCAGAAGATTGTGATGATCTTTGCGAGCATAAACAAATAAACACCTTAGGTCCCACCTATCTCACAACAAAGAACCTCCCTAATAGCATAGCAAGAAATAAACAGACAAACATAACAAAGAAACCTATAGAGTACTATAGATACGTAGGATGCTAATACCTTCCCTTCGTATAACCAACCCTCTTACCCGGAATCTCTCCCCCTTTTTGCATTTCTTTTAATTTTGTATTATTTGCATTGCATATATTTTAAGGTTTGTGCAACTTTTTTCCTTTTCCTACTTTGGAAACAATAAAAAGTTTGGTCGTGACAAAAACAAAAAAATCATTTTCTTGAGCCCGAGCCCAAAGAAGGTATAAGGTGTCTCATCCCGATTTTTCACGCGACACAGTGGTCGTCAAATCATAAGTGCACCCTCTTTGGCACAACTTCTCCCTCATAGCCTCAGCATCCCAACTTCCTTGATTTAACCGAGGATGATACCTACACTCCTCTGTCAAGGCACGAGGATCATCCAGAAAATCAAAGATCGCATCCTTGGAGAAATTAATTTTTTTCCTCGCACCCACGTCTTAAATGGGAATGCCTCGGTCAGAACCTAGCTACCTGTAGGCAAAGCATTAGAATAAAATTCCCTAAGGATTTCTACCTGATAGAACTTGCCCGGTTCATACAACTTGTCCCAACACGTGTCACTCAAGTAACTCCAAGCAACAGAAAAGTTTCTTCCTTCACTAGGTTCAATCGTTCTCTCTGGCCAAACCGTGCGTCCTTTCAAGTCTTCATATCTAGCTTCTTGCTCAGGACCACGGAACCGTGTGTGGTCATAACGCGTATGGGAGTCCGAGGATTCACCGGTAGCACCTCTTTTCTTTTACATCGGAGGGGCCATCTGCACACACAAACAAAACAGAAACACAATTCGATTCACAAGGTTAGCACACAATTACTAACAGCTATAACACGATAAAATACCAAACAGAACCGCAAAATAGAACCACACACCACGGAACAGAAGCAAAACTAAAAATAAAATAAAATTCTGCTCAGCGCGCGACGCGCGCTATATCTCGCGACGCGAACTCTGCGAATCTCAGAAGAAAAAAAAAACCAGAACTGCAACAATGGTTGCAGCCACCACCATTAACAAAAAACTATTAAAACAGAACCACAAACTATTCCTAACCTACTTATGTCTATAATCAAAACACTTATCAACAAATCTATATAATCCTAAATCTAAGTCTATTAAACCTAAAAATAAATAATACACAATAAAAGAAAAAGATAAAGGAATGAACATACCTGTGACAATGGTGATGAAGAGGGGAAGATGGGTGAAGGAGAAAGGAAGGTTGGAGGAACAATGAAGGTGGGAGATGGAAGAAAACTTGAAACTTTGAAAAATGAGGGGAAAAGATGCAATATCCCTCTAAACCCTATTAAACTCGTAAAAGGGGAAAGGGGAAAAGATGCAATATGCCGCGCCGCACGTTAACCACTGCCCAGAACTTTTTGAAAATAAGTTACAGCGCGCGTCGCGATCTCAGAGGCCGCTCCGCGCGTTCACCACTGCCCAAAATTTTTTAGAATTAAGGTACAGCGCATGTCGCGAGCTTTAGGGCGTGTCGCGAGCTACACTAGATCAACAAAAAAATTTTCTTTCCATGCACGCGTAACTTTTTCGGTAGGCCATTTTTGGTTCGACATCAGCTCAAAACACAAAAATAATAAAAAACACATAAAACAAGTAGAATACTTACAAATTGGGGTGCCTCCCAATAAGCGCTTTGTTTAACATCGGTCAACTCGACGGTCAAAGGTGATATCAAGGATCACCTAGAGCAAGAATACTTGTTTCCCGAATAAACTCACTTCCACGATACACCTTCAACCTCTGACCATTTACTGTCCATTCTTTCTTTGTTTGTGGATCCTCTACCACTATAGCACCATAATTCCTTACCTCTTTGACTAAAAACGGCCCAGACCACTTAGATTTCAACTTTCCTGAAAAAAGCTTCAAACGGGAATTGAAAAGAAGCCCAAGTTGTCCGATCTTAAAGTCTTTCAAACGGATCTTACTATCGTGATAGAATTTAACTTTCTCCTTGAAAATCGTGTTAGAATGATAGCCATGAAACCTCAACTCGTCCAACTCATAGAGTTGAACTTTTCTCTTTTCGCCACACGACTTAGGATCAAAATTCAACAATTTCAAAGCCCAAAAGGCTTTATGTTCTAATTCCACTGGAAGGTGGCAACTTTTTCCGTACACCATTTGAAACGGTGTGAGTTCAATTGGAGCTTTAAAAGCGGTCTGATAAGCCCACAATGCTTCATCAAGCTTAAGCGACCAATCTTTTCTAGAGCTAGAAATTGTTTTCTCGAGAATTCGCTTAATCTCACAATTCGATACCTCGACTTGACCATTAGTTTGCGGATGGTATGGAGTGGAAACCTTGTGCTTAACTCCATATTGCTCGAACACTTTTTCAAGTGGAGCATTGCAAAAATGAGACCCGCCATCACTTATCAACACACGAGGCGTCCAAAACGCGCAAAAATATTCTTTTTCAAAATTTTATCACAGTTTACCGTCGGTTTTAGGTGAAGCAATCGCTTCCACCCACTTTGACACATAGTCGGCCGTGACAAAAATGTACTCATTAGACAAAGAGGATGGAAATGGCCCGACAAAGTCAATACACCAACAATCAAACACTTCCACCTCTAGGAAGCTTTGTAGGGGCATTTCCTCTCGTCTACCAATCCAACCACTCCGTTGACAACTATCACAACTTGACACATGATGATAAGCGTCTTTAAACAACGTAGGACACCAAAAGCCCGCCTGAAGGACTTTGGTTACCATATGCAATCCATTATAGTGGCCACCATTTGGCAAATTATGACAATGCCACAAAATACTTTGAGATTCCTCACTTGTAACACATCTCCTCAAAAGATTGTTACTACTCAACTTGAATAGATATGGCTCATCCCACACATAAAAGTTTGCATCGGATAAGAACTTCCGTTTTTGGTTCCATGTTAGATCTTCGGGAATCCACCCGGTCGCTTTATGGTTAGCCATATCCGCGAACCAAGGTCTAACTTAGACCATAAACAGTTTCTCATCCGGAAATTCCTCTCTCACCTCACTTTCAAATTTTGTACCTCGGTATTCACTAACCGATATAAATGATCAGCTACCATATTTTCGGACCCTTTTTTGTCTCTTATTTCAAGATCAAACTCTTGAAGCAAGAGAATCCATCTAATTAGCCTTTTTTTGAGTCCGACTTTGTGAGCAAGTATTTGATAGATGCATGGTCAGTATAACACACAATTTTTGAACCAATCAAATAAGAACGAAATTTCTCCAATGCAAACACAATAGCGAGCAATTCTTTTTCGGTAGTTGCGTAATTGACTTGCGCTTCATTTAAAACTTTGATCGCATAATGAATAGCATGAAAAATTTTGTTCCTTCTTTGTCCTAAAACGGCACCCACCACATAATCACTCGCATCACACATGAGTTCAAAATCAAGGGACCAATTAGGAGCGTCGATTATGGGTGTGGTGACCAATTTTTCTTTAAGCTCTAGGAATGCTTTTAAACAAGATTCATCGAAAAGAAATTACGTACCTTTGTTGAGTAGATTACTCAAGCGCTTTGCAACTTTGGAGAAATCTTTGATAAATCTTCGATAAAACCGGGCATGTCCTAGAAAAATTTGGATACCCTTCACATTCAATGAAGGAGGCAACTTCTCTATCACTTCAATTTTGGCTTTATCCACCTCAAGGCCTCTTGAAGAAACCTTGTGGCCGAGAACAATTCCTTCGGTAACCATAAAGTTGCACTTCTCCAAATTTAGAACCAAATTTGACTCCATACAACGACTTAGCACAATATCAAGATTTTTCAAACAAAGACCAAAAGAAGCACCAAAAACCGAGAAGTCATCCATAAACACTACAATGCACTTCTCAACCAAGTCGGAAAAAATAGCTTGCATACACCGTTGAAATGTTGTCGGTGCATTACATAACCCAAAAGGCATTCGCAGATAAGCGAAAATACCAAAAGGGCATGTGAAAGCGGTCTTCTCATGATCCTCGAGATTGACTACAGTTTGATTGTATCCCGAATACCCGTCTAAGAAACAATAAAATTATTGACCGGATAATCTCTCAAGCATTTGATCCATAAACGGTAAGGGAAAATGATCTTTTCTCGTAGCTTTATTTAGCCTACGATAATCGATACACATCCTCCATCCCGTCACGGTTCGAGTAGGAATTAGCTCATTCTTGTCATTGCGAATCACCGTCATTCCACCCTTCTTGGGCACCACATGGACGAGACTCACCCAAGCATTATCCGAGATTGGATAAATCATCCCGGCTTCTAACATTTTCACTACTTCCTTTCTTACAACCTCTTTTATTACCGAATTCAATCTTCTTACAAAATCTTATGCATACAAAAGGAGGGACTAATTCCTTTGAGATCGGAAAGTGTCCATCCCATTGCTTCTTGATTTCTTTCTAAGACCACAAGTAACTTTTCTTCTTCACCCTTAGAAAGGGCGTTGCTTATGATAACCGGCTTGTTTTCATTATTCTCAACAAACACATACTTCAAGTGAGACGGTAACACTTTCAATTCCACCTTTTTTTCTTCAACTTCATGCTCATCTTTTAATTCTTCTTTTGAGCTTCAAAAGGATTAATTTCATCACTTGCCTCAAGATTTCTCAAGCAATCTTCAATTTCTTTCTCTTGATCTTTGGTAAGCACTTCAAGAGCTTCCATCAAAGTTTTCTCAAGAGGATTTGACAAATGCATTTGATTCTCCACTTTCATAATAGTTTTTTCTATAGCATTGATTCTAAAATAATCATCGTCATCACTCGGATGCTTGATGACTTCAAAGAGATTAAGACATAATTCCTCGTCTTGGTATCACAATTTCATTAAGCCATCATCAATGTCTATCATCATTCGTGCCGTCTTCATGAAAGGCCTTCCTAGGATCAATGGTATATCTGGATCTTCTTCCATGTCTATGACAACAAAATCAACAGGAAACCAAAATTTATCAACCTTGACAAGCAAGTCTTCCGCAAATCCAAGGATGAGCTATGGATTTATCCACTAAAGATAACGTCATTCGAGTTGGTTTCAAGTCATTCATTCCTAACCTTCTCACCATAGACAATGGAATCAAATTAAGACTAGAACCGGTACCCACCAAACCCTTGCCTATATGAACATTGCCAATAGACACCGGCAACGTTACCTGTCCAGGATCATTTGATTTAATCGGTGTAGTGCGTTGAATTAATGCATTACAACAAGAGCTCACCGTCACTAACTCTGGGTCCAAGAATCTCCTCTTTTTTTGTGATGATGTCTTTGATGAATTTTGCATACATCGCCATTTGCTCAAATGCCTCGGAAAAAGGAACATTTATTTGCAATTTACTAAAAATGTCCAAGAACCTAGCATAGTGTTTTTCATCATCTTTTTTTGACGAACTGGGAGGGTGGCAATTTTTTCACATGAATTGAATCCTCTTTCTTTTTCCCTTTTTCACTCACACTCAATTTTTTCTTTTTCTCTTCTATCTCAATATTTTCTTTCTCAACTAATTCTTTCTCTTTCTCATTTTCAACTAAGTCACCCTCAACATTTTTTCTACTACAATCACTCTATCTTTTTCAACTTCAACAATTTCTTCCTCAACTACCTCTCCTACCCCCATATCAATATTTCTACCGCTACGAGTTAGAATAGACTTACAATGCTCACGAGGATTTTCTTGTGTAGTAGCCGGAAAAGGACCTTTATTTTGATCGGTAAGTTGCTTTGACAATTGCCCGACTTGAGTTTCAAGGTTCTTTATGGCCGCATCTGTACTCTTTTGGCTTGCAATTTGCAATTGCATGAATTGGCTAAGAGTGTCCTCTATTGAAAGCTTTGCTTGTTGAGGTTGTTGAGGTTGTTGATTGTAACCACCTAGATAAGGATTTTGACGATTCGATGGGACCCGCATCTAGCCTCCATCCTTGTTGGTAACCTTGATTACTTCTTTGTTGGTAACCTTGGTTATTGTTGTAAGGTTGTTGTTGTTGTTGTCTCCCACCATAACCTTGATTAGGATTAGAAACATAATGAACCTATTGTGTGGAAAGAACCGATCCAGAAATTTCTCTTCTAACTCGTTCCAATTAGTCATAACATTGTTTGGTTGATCAAGATACCATTCCTTAGCTTTTCCAATCAAGCAATGAGGAAATAGTCTCCTGAACACCTGTTCTTCTTCGGCCTCTAGAGCACCAATGGTTTCGGCTATCTCATAGAACTTTGTTAGATGAGTAAAAGGATCTCCGTGATCTGCTCCCGTGAAAGGATTCTGATATAGTAATTGAAGTAACCCCGTTTTCATCTCGGAGTTCCTTCCGTTGTTTTGGTCACAAGCAAATTGAGCATTCAAACGAGGGCTATTAACACAAGGCCCTCGAGGTGGAACATTTGGAATATCTTCGGCCATTTCTCCTTCAACTAAGTTTTCAACCGGAGTTGAAGAAGAAGATGCTTCTTGTTGTTGTCTTCTTTCCCTATCTAGTTGTCTCCGTCTACGAGTCTTGTTATTCTGTCTACGCGCAGTCCTCTCAATCTTAGGATCAAAAAGGAGTTGATCTGCAGGTATACGTCCTCGCATAAACTGTAATCTGAAAAACTAACCAAACAAATTTATTTAACAATTAAAAAATAATGAGAGTAATACTTAATTTTATAGGCAAAATTATCATTTAGAGGGATGATTATCAAATAAATAATAATTTAATAATTATAAGAGATAGGAATAAATAATATTAAAATTTTACGTGCGAAAGTTTTAGTTACTTGGATAGTTGTAAATACATAATAATTTAATAATTATATTAGATAATAGAATAAATAATATTAAACAAAATTAATTAAATAATATAAAATATCATTTTTTTGGCTCTAAAATTTATTAAGTAACTTAACAACTTTTATATATAAGATAAGATATTACAAAAATATCCTGGCTCAAAAAATTATTAAGTGATATATTGAAAATGATGAGAGTAAAAATTACTTAATTTTATATGCAAAATTATTAGTTAATTGGATAATTATCAAACAAATAATAATTTAAAAATTATCAGAGATATTGGAATAAATAATATTAAAATTCTTATATGCAAAATTATTAGTCTGTTAATGATTGTCAAATAAATAATAGTTTATTAATTATAATAGATAGTGAAATAAATAATATTAAACAAAATTAAGTAAATAATATAAAACATCTTCCCTTTTGACTCTAAAAATTGTGAAGTGACTTAAAAACTTTTATACATAATAAAGATATTAAAAAAATTCTTCTCTTGTCTTCAAAAATTACTAAGTAACTTAACAATTTTTATATATAAGAATATATATATATATATATATATATATATATATATATATATATATATATATCTATATATATATATATATATATATATATATATATATATATATATATATATATATATATATATATATATATATATATATATATAAAACATAATTTAGTATTTAAATCTTACAATTCTTATATATTAGGTAGTTATGATTGATTTAAAATGCATAATTTATACTAACACTGCATATAATTTAACCAACATTCCAAAGTTTCTCATAAGCTTGAAAGGCATAAAGTTAAACTTTATTTTTTATTTCAGCAATTTGAGAGATACAATATCATTAGTAACTCATTCTCAGTTTTTTTAGAATATAACTCATTACTTAATACAACAACAACCTATACTTGGATCACAGAATCCACCTTTTGGAAATCCACTTTTTATGCAGTCTGGATTGCAGGTTGGAGAACACACCATAAAACAACAAGTTTTACCATTCACCCCTATTAAGCAGGATACTTTGGGAAGCTCGGAAGTCTCCAAACTAGTTACCAATCCTAAACCCATGACCAAAGCAATGCAAGACACACTAAAAAGATAAGATTGATAGTTATGAAAAGCCATTTTTATCAAATGATACTACCTCATTTTCTTTTTATAAGAGAAAAAATAGCTTTTTTTGGTTTATTGAATAATTAATATATTTAATCTGTATTAAATTAGATATATTGATTATTCAATAAATTTAAAAAGTGAATTTTCTATTAGTGTTTTAAATTGTAAATTAATACCTTTTCTATTATATAGAATTTAAAAAGTGAATTTTCTATTAGTGTTTAAAATTGAATTAATATTTTTTTAAGTTATTCTATATTTATTTGTCCTTATTATATAATAAGGAAAAAAAATTCAAAATCAAATTTTAATTTATAATATTATTTAAAATTAATATTTATTAAAAATTAATGTTTTTATTTTTAAAAATTTATTTATCACAAGTTAATTCACTTTAAAAATTTGATAGAAACAAAAGAGGAAATGTTCTTTAAAAAAAGAAACTGCAAAACTTTAAAGTAATTATTTTTTAAAATAAAAGATTTCTAAAGTTTGAAAAATAGGAGCTACATAAAAGTGAGCAATTATTTCTTTAAATAAAAAATTTTTAAAGATTTCTAAAATTTAAATAAAATATTTCTAAAGTTTTGATAAAGTTTGCAAAACTATATTATAAATAAATAAAATTAAAGGAAATTTAGGATACCGATTAATTCAGATAATCATATTCGAAAATCTCTGAAAATGAAATATTAAAATTCTTCGGATATGCATTTCCGAAAACAACTAAACTAAAAAATGGGTTTGTTCAGATATGCATATCCAAAGGGTATTTTAAAGTTTTTAGGGGTGGTTTTCATCCTATATAGGTGCACAAAGAAACTCTTCTTAAAAAAATATGTTGTTTTGAATAATTTTAATATATCATAGACAATACAAAAATTGTTTTATAAGTTCATGCAATGTACTAACAAAAAAAATCGTGCATACGCATGAGTTCTGGTCTTATATGTGCATTTGTTTACATACTATATTTATTTTAAATAAATTTTTTAAAAAGAAATAAATTGAAGGACATAAAAAAATTATTTTTAAAATAAAAAAGAATTGAAATAAAAAGTTATAATTTTATTAAAAAAAGAATTTTAAAAAAAGAGAATATGCATTCATACATATTTTTCTCACTTATTTTTCAACCATTTGTATATTTCTCATTCATTAGCATATGCATTCATACATTAAGTTGGGATCAAGGTACTTTGGTACTCTTTGTCTTTCTCAAGACTTTGAAGTTGGCTTGTGTTGATAATCAAGCAACAACTAGGGTCTCATGCCCTCCATCTTGTGATTATTCAAGCTATACAAAGGCTTTTTGTACCCTGGACATCTCAATATGCTCATTTGATTCTCCAGATGATTAAAGGTTGACCATAGTTTGTGAAGAATACACTCCTCATATCTTTTGGTCCTTGTGTTGACTTTTAAGATTACTTGAGCATGTGACATGTCCTTTGACCAAATTTTGAAGCATTATCCTCAAATCATCATATGAGCCATCCTTGTTCAATAAATCCTCCAATTTGCCCTGAGGAACCAATCTATTGAGGATTGATCATTTTCTCCTAACACAAGCTACCCAAATTAGAGTTTGAGATTTAACCAGGAGTTCTTTGAATTTTGGATCAAAACTTGTTCCCATGCCTCTCCACATGTCACAAGGTACCTTGGGATGAAGTTTTGACTTTTGATTTTAATTAGAAGAACTTCAATCGTCTAGATGATTGCAAATCAATTTGTTCTGGACTAGGCCAAGATTCGGCCCAGTCTACTTTCGGCCCACTTAGCCCTGAGGGTCCAAACCATCCCTGAGCCCATATGGAGCAAACAGTGGCCGACAGTTCGAAGGCCACACAACACTAAAACAGGTTGTCTGGTGCTCGGCAGGAGCGCTCCCCTCGCGACCCAGTCTGATGAGGACCTGCCTCCTTACTCAAATCCGAGTATTCCAAGCGTGCTCCCCGCGAGCACCTTCCCCATCGAGGACCCTACTCCTCGTAGAGCTCCTTCACCTCCAACCCCCCGGATAAAACGGAGTCCACGTGGTCCCAAAAAGACCGCGTCTCCCTTATACTCCGGAGTGTTTGACCAGGACGGATGACACTCAGGCACCTCCGATATTTCCGCCCAGGAAACCTGACAGTATCCTAACTGGGCTTGGGCATCCAGTCCAACAGCGAGATCATGGCCCAGCGCTGGGGGCTATAAATACCCTCTTTCACTAGAGGGTCAGGTATTCATTCTCTTATAACCTTTAGCTAGTACTTGCACTCCTTTGCTTGTCTTCTCACTTTTGCATCGGAGTACCTTACAGGTACACCCCCCATTTACTCCTCAGAGATCCAACTCCGAGCAGGCCTTGACGATCCTTCTGATCAGGTACGATCAGTGGCGCTGTCTGTAGGAAACAAGCTTCCCCATCTTTAACAAACAAAGATTAAAGCTAACTGTTGAAAGTTAATGTTGGAAGTACTTTTAGAGTATCGTTTCCACAGGGATTGGTGCAATATCACCGCCGTTCTATAGTTTATGTTGTCTTGAGTTAATGTTACTTTGGTTTTGGGTTTGCAAAAGATCATTCAACAAGTTTAGTAGCAAAGAGTAAATTAATGAAAGTTCTAAGTTTTAAAGAAAAGTATCAAGACTTGGTTTCATCAACCTAAAATTGTATGTCTTCCTAATAATATGCGTATGAATTTGTTATCAATCAATACCTCACGAATTGTACGTCTATACCGTTCGTTTCCGCAACGTTATAGCAAGATTTACTTCATTGTTCAACCAACGATTTCTCAATCGATTGAACAATACAAATAACATTATAAACCGATACAAAGTGATTATTGAAGGATAGAAAAACACTTAGAAAGGGGGGGGTTTGAATAAGTGTAGCTTTAAAAACTTGACAGATAAAAATAAATTGCACAGTTATTTTTATCCTGGTTCGTTGTTAACTAAACTACTCCAGTCCACCCCCGCAGAGATGATTTACCTCAACTGAGGATTTAATCCACTAATCGCACGGATTACAATGGTTCTCCACTTAGTCAGCAACTAAGTCTTCCAGAGTCTTCTGATCACACACTGATCACTCCAGGAACAACTGCTTAGATACCCTCTAAGACTTTTCTAGAGTATACTGATCCACACGATCACTCTAGTTACAACCTGCTTAGATAACCTCTAAGACTTCCTAGAGTATTCTGATCCACACGATCACTCTAGTTCCTTACAACTTAATGTAATCAATTCTAAGAGTATTACAATTGCTTCTTAAAAGCGATAATCACAAACTGTGATATTTCTCTTAACGTTTAAGCTTAATCTCACTAATATATTACAACAGCAATGTAGTGAGCTTTGATGAAGATGAAGATTCTGAGCTTTGAATAGAACAGAGTTTCAGCAAGTTAATATGAGTTGTTTTGTGCAGAATCGTTAACCTTGCTTCTCATCAGAACTTCATATTTATAGGCGTTGGAGAAGATGACCGTTGAGTGCAATTAATGCTTTGCGTGTTCCGTACAGCATCGCATTTAATGTTATACGCTTTTGTCAACTACCTCGAGCCTTGTTCACGCTGTGTCTACTGACGTAGCCTTTAATAGCTTTTAACGTTCCTTTTTTCAGTCAGCGTAGCTTGCCACTTGTACTTCCTTCTGATCTGATGTTTGTGAATACAACGTTTGAATATCATCAGAGTCAAACAGCTTGGTGCAAAGCATCTTCTGATCTTCTGACCTTGAAGTGCTTCTGAGCGTGATACCATCAGAACTTCAGTGCTTCTGTTCTCTTGTTCTTCTGATGCTTCCATAGACCCATGTTCTGATTCTGCTTCGACCATCTTCTGATGTCTTGCCAGACCATGTTCTGATGTTGCATGCTGAACCCTTTGAGACAAAGCTTCTGAGCGCTGAATTATGCATACTCTTTATATATTTCCTGAAAAGGAAATTGCATTGGATTAGAGTACCATATTATCTTAAGCAAAATTCATATTATTGTTATCATCAAAACTAAGATAATTGATCAGAACAAATCTTGTTCTAACAATCTCCCCCTTTTTGATGATGACAAAAACATATATAAATGATATGAATTTGCGATCAGAAAGAACAGACGGCAAAAGACAAATTACACAGCTATAGCATAAGCATATGAATATGTCTCCCCCTGAGATTAACAATCTCCCCCTGAGATAAATAATCTCCCCCTGAAATAAATACTCGAAGAACTTTAATAAAAGACTTCCCTGATTATTTCGGTAGAGACGATCACATAAGCTTCTGTCTTTAGAGAATTCATAGCTTCTGACTTCTGCTTCCATTGGACAGCTTCAGAACTAGAATTTCCTTAGATCCCTAGAACACTCACAGCTTCTGATTCCTGCTTCCATCTAGGACAGCTTCAGAACTTGAATTTCTTTGATCTTCTGAACATTCACAGCTTCTGATTCCTGCTTCCATCTAGGACAGCTTCAGAACTTGAATTTCTTTGATCTTCTGAACATTCACAGCTTCTGACTTCTGCTTCCATCTAGGACAGCTTCAGAACTTGAGTTTTCTGGATCTTTAGAACATTCACAGCTTCTGATTTCTGCTTCCCTCGGATAGCTTCAGTGCTTTGAATTTCTACCAACTTCACTTCATGCTAGATTTGTATCAGAACATTGTTGAATGTACCAGAGCATCATCTGAGCATCTCTACATCCTGAAATGTTACAGAACAAAAACTAAACGACAAAAGTCAGCATGAACGAGTCAGAACATAAAATGTATATTAGAACACATTATATGTATCAGAGCCATATAGGCTGAAATAATGTATCAGAGCAAATAGAATTTTGTCAAAGCAAATAGACAAATATGGATCAAATTCTATTATCAGTGCTTCTGATTCATTCTTCTTTCTTGCTTCTGATTTCTGAAGCTTGACAGCACTCAGCTTGCTTCAGTTTCCATGAGTTTATTCCTTTTTACAGAATAACACTCCTTATGGTTTTGCTTCTTGTGTTTGCTTTGAAGATTCTCTTCACTTCTTTATACCTACAAAACACTTAAACCATATAGAACTTGCAGTTCTTGTTAGTAAAAGCAACTGATTAAATCAAATCATTTATCACATATTTCTCCCCCTTTTTGTCATATCATCAAAAAGCAAAAAAGATTCAGAGACAAACAAAACACACGGAGGAAGAAGATGATTTCATTGAAGTTCAAACAGCAAGTACAGAAGTACATGAAGATAAGTAAGATCAGATGCACAAAGACAGATGCAACGAAAAGAAAGAAGCAACACATACTCAATCTAAGATGGCCCTAGCCTTGACAAGATCTTGGCCAGCATCTCTTGAACCTCATTGTTGTGTCCATCTTGCCTCACCATGAAAGCTCTATACTCATCATTGAGTAAGCTTTGCTCATCCTGTCTCCTCTGAATTTCTTCCAGAGTCCTTGCAAGACGAGAAGATTCATCAGAAGAAGCTTCACCGCTTTCAACCACAGGAATAGCAACTTGATCTATAGCTTCCATGGAGAGATCATTTGCAGGGATTTCCTCAACAGGATCTGATTCAGCAACATGATCTTCAGCATCTGCTTCTTGCATGGAAGCATCTCCATATTCTGCAGCAGGAATTTCCGAGTCTCCATTTTCAAGTGCCTGAAGAATGGCAGCTAGATTCCTGGGAGCAGAAGGACCTTCAACTTCTGGTGGGTCAACAACTTCTGGAATGACCAAGCTTGGGTCTTTCTCAGAAGGGTTTTCCCTCAGATAGTCAAAGAGAGTCTTGAAGTCTCCGAGCAGAACAGGATAATCAGGAATAAAGATCACGATAACCCTGCATGGATTTGCTTCCATTTCAGCAGCCAGTCTTAATTGTTCCATCTCATCCAAGAAGGGCTTCTCTTCCAACAGATGTCTACCTTTGAGACTAGCAAACCAGAAGTCTTCATAATTCCTCAGAATTCCACGAGGCCGTGGGGCAGCAGCTACACAGGCTTCCTGAAGTTCTAAGAACAGAGCATCTGATTCTCTGCGAAAGATCCTCCAGAAGTTCCGCATAGCAACATCATTCAATCCAGAACTTTCAGCAATTCTGAGAGTATCAAAGGTACTTCTGAGATTCCTCTTTGTGTTTTCAAAAACTACACCAATAGGATATACAGGGCGGAATTTTATTTGGGTTTTTGAAAAGGCAGGGTTGGAAGTGAAGTACGGATGAGGTTCTCTATCCAACCTATAAGAAGATTCTGCTTCAGTATCAGAATCTAACACTACCACTTCAGCTTCAGGACGAGGCTTGGGAGTGTAGTTGCAATCACGGAGCAGCTGCTCATGTGATGCAGAGGTTGGAAGAGGAGAATCACAAAGAGTGTTTTGAGAGGTGGAGGGAGTATGTTCAAAGGTGGCATTGAGAGAAGGTTGAGATGGAAAGAGAGTTTGAAGGGGTGGTATATCCAGAACAGGATTTATGGTAGGTGGAGAGGAAGGAATGGTTATAGGAGAAGATGGAGGTGTAAGAACATGGACAAAGACAGGTGATTCTGATGCGGCTTTTTCTGGTTCAGGTGTAGGGACAACCTCTATTGGTGCAACTTTTGAACGAATAGCAGGAACAGAATCAGGTTCAGAAATGCGTATACCTTTGGAACCTCTCAGAAAAGCTTTGGCCACATCCTCAGTCTTCTTCTGCTTTTTACTCTTCGGCTCTTCAAAAATCTTTGCTTTGCCTCTAGAGATTTCTTTCCTTCTGACATAAGCCAGAACTTCTGGTTGATTCTCAGCCTCTTGAGCAGCATTTTCTTCATCTGAGCTTTGAATAATCATCTTCCTTTTTCTGGTTATCTTCTTCTTAACAATTTCAACAATCTCATCATTGTTATTTGACTTCTTCTTCTTTTTCTTCTTCTCAGCTTCCTTCTTATTCTTCTCAAAATCAGCAGATACGGCCTTAACAACTTTTGCAATCACTTCTTCTGGGACTACTTGATTTTTAGTGGTTGCAGCAACTTTCTTTGCAACCTTCACTTGATTAAAGGAGGGATGATCAAACTTTCTTTTGGTTCTTTCTTCCTTCTTGCGATTCACTTTAATAGGAGCCCCTTTGTCTTGATCTTTAAGACTCTTATCCTCTTTTTGTGACTTCAGATACTTAGTTCTGACTTCAGGTACCTCACTATTGAAGAAGGTTTCAAAGTCAGCTAGAACTGGTTTTCTTCTGATTCTTGTTCCAGCTAGAGGTTGAGGAACTTTGAGGATAGTGTCAATTATTTTCATCTTCTTTAAAGAAAAAGCATTCAGACAGGCTCCAGAGGTGACAGCAAGGTCTTTGATAATACCTTCAGACTCCAGACTCTCAACAATCTTGGAATGCACCAGAAGGTTTGTAATAATTCTACCAAAAGGAATGATTGTTCCACCATTTTCTTTTCTGAAAGCGTTTCTGGAATCCTTTACTGCTTTCCACATATGGTTGAAGATAATGTAAATCGCATCAACCTTCTTCTGAGTGGCAATGCAATAAAGAATATACCTTTGATCATTACTGATGAAATCCGAGGCATGTGTTGCTTTCCTATGGTAGAAACACCCAAGAAGGATCTTTGTCCAGATTCTGTAGACATCTCTCAAATCCTTGACGTGTTTTGTTTTCTTGACATTTGGATAGAGAGTGGATAGAACATCTCCCAAATCTGCCCTTTGATCAAACTCAAAAACCCCTTCAGGGTTTTTCAGATCAAACATCATTCTTAGGATGTTTTCAGTAATAACAACAAACTTTCCATGGACGAAAGAAAGTATAGATTTTGGAGCAACCACAGCATGTGCCCAGAACTCCTTGACAAGATCCGGATAAACTGGGCCAACGAACTCAGCAAACAACGAGGTCCATCCTTGAAAGATGATGTCTTCTTTAAGATGAAATCCATGTTCTTCAAGGTTGTTAAAGTCAACCATGAGTTCACACAGAACTTCCAATTCATCTTTAGGAATGGAGCATGCAACAACAGGGGTGAGTTCCTGGTTTGTTTCATTATGAATATGGAGAAGAGTAGATGAACCAACAATTTGAGATGAGGAAGCAGCCATTGAAACAGAACGAACAACTAAGAGGAACAAATTCTGGGTTTTCGGTTAGGGTTTTAGAAACGACTAAGAAGATTTCAAAGGAGAGTATGCAAGAGGAAGGAGAGACACGGAGCGAAAAAAAATATATGAGATGATTAGAAAAGAATATATAGAGACGGATTTGAAAAAGAAAATAATAAGAAATATAAACTGAACAGTTCCAGAATCAAAAGAAATCAATTTTATTAAATGATGAGTGACGTAAGGAGAGAGAACGTGGTAAATGAAATGATTTATAACAGTTACCTAGGTCGGCGTCTTTTCAACTGCACGCTTTGTACTAACCGTACAGACACGTGTTCATCATCAGATAATGGATGACAGGAGTGAAATGTTCAATAGGCTTTACACCTTCTGATTTTGATCACTGCTTCTAAATTGATCAAATTTCTCTTCTGGAAACACTCCTTCTGAGGTGTGCTGATGTAAATCTGAATGATCTTCTGATCCATTACTTCTGATATACACAGCTTCTGGAGATTCACTTCTTTGTTCTGCAGCTTCTGATAAGACAAAACTGTATCTGCAGAAATTCTTAAGCTGCTTTGTTTCATTAGAAACAAGTTTATCATCAAACCAGATATTTATTGATTCGTCCACAATCAGTGTTTCAATATTGTATATTCTGTAGCATTTAGAGCATTCAGAATAAATAAGAACGAAACATCATTGCTTTAGAAACAAACAAAACAGATGGTTTCCAGACTAATAAACTTTCTTTTCTGATCTCTTACGAACATAGTTTCTTCAACAGATTTAAGAACCAGAACTTGGAAGACAGTCCTTCTTCCCTTCAAGTGTTGAGACCAACTTGAGTCCAGGTGACATGTCATGTTGACTTTTATCTTCTTTGTCGCCAAGAGAATCTGCAAAAGAAATAGTCTTTTTCTTTGGTACCCACAACTTCTTGGGTCCTTTCTTGTTAGATTTTCTCAAGTTCTGATTGAACTTGGGTTTAACATTATAAGCAATAGGAGGAACAGCATGATAATTTTTAATGTGAGTTTCATGATATTTCCTAGGTTGTGTCACATGCTTTTTGGTGTGTGTAATGTGAAATCTTTGAGCATGTGAAGTGTGCCTAATATCATGGGAGTGGCCATACTTGAACTGATCATACAATGGCTTGTATGTGAATTTCATTTCATCAACAGGTTCAAGTTTGTATGGGGTTTCACCCTCAAAACCAATGCCGACTCTTTTGTTTCCAGACACAGCATATATCATAGAAGCTAGCTGACTTCTGCCAATACTTCTAGATAGGAACTTCCTGAAACTTAAATCATATTCTTTCAGAATATGGTTTAGACTAGGAGTGGATTTTTCTGAATCAGAAGGAGATCCAACATTATTGGATAATTTTAAAAGTTTTTCTTTTAATTCAGAATTCTCCAACTCAAGCTTCTTTGTTTCAAATTCAAATAGCTTTTTCAGCTTTTTGTATTTGAGACTGATCTGAGACTTGAGTTCCAGAAGTTCAGTTAGACCGGAAACTAACTCATCTCTAGTAAGTTCAGAAAATACCTCTTCAGAATCTGATTCTGATGTAGATTCTGATCCGTCATCTTCTGTCGCCATCAGCGCACAGTTAGCCTGCTCATCTTCAGGGTCTGAATCATCTTCTGACTCATCCCAGGTTGCCATAAGACCTTTCTTCTTATGAAACTTCTTCTTGGGATTTTCCTTCTGAAGTTTTGGACATTCATTCTTGAAGTGTCCAGGCTCATTGCATTCATAGCACATGACCTTCTTCTTGTCAAATCTTCTGTCATCAGAAGATTCTCCACGTTCAAATTTCTTTGAACTTCTGAAGCCTCTGAACTTCCTTTGCTTGTTCTTCCAGAGTTGATTTAGCCTTCTGGAGATCAAGGACAGTTCATCTTCTTCTTCAGATTCTGATTCTTCATGATCTTCTTCTCTAGCCTGAAAAGCGTTAGTGCATTTCTTGATATTGGATTTTAATGCAATAGACTTACCTTTCTTTTGAGGCTCATTTGCGTCCAGCTCTATTTCATGACTTCTCAAGGCACTGATAAGCTCTTCCAGAGAAACTTCATTCAGATTCTTTGCAATCTTGAATGCAGTCACCATAGGACCCCATCTTCTGGGTAAGCTTCTGATGATCTTCTTTACGTGATCAGCCTTGGTGTATCCCTTGTCAAGAACTCTCAATCCAGCAGTAAGAGTTTGAAATCTTGAAAACATCTTTTCAATGTCTTCATCATCCTCCAT
The DNA here is from genome assembly GCF_029867415.1 of Vicia villosa. Classification (NCBI taxonomy): domain Eukaryota; kingdom Viridiplantae; phylum Streptophyta; class Magnoliopsida; order Fabales; family Fabaceae; genus Vicia; species Vicia villosa. The sequence continues at coordinate 104,845 of NW_026706607.1, forward strand.
CTTGAAGGCTTCATACTTCTGGATTAAAGCGAGAGCTTTAGTCTCCTTGACTTGAGCATTTCCTTCATGAGTCATTTTCAAGGACTCATATATGTCATAGGCCGTTTCCCTGTTAGATATCTTCTCATACTCAGCATGAGAGATAGCATTCAGCAAAACAGTTCTGCATTTATGATGATTCCTGAAAAGCTTCTTCTGATCATCATTCATTTCTTGCCTTGTCAGCTTTACGCCACTGGCATTTACTGGATGTTTGTAACCATCCATCAGAAGATCCCATAGATCACCATCTAGACCAAGAAAGTAACTTTCCAGTTTATCTTTCCAGTATTCAAAGTTTTCACCATCAAATACCGGCGGTCTAGTATAACCATTGTTACCGTTGTGTTGCTCAGCAGAGCCAGATGTAGATGCAGGTGTAGATTTTGCAGTTTCATCAACCATCTTTTACTGAAGCGTTTTTCTCTTCCTGAATCTTTTCTAAACACGGTTAAGTGCTTGCACCTTAGAACCGGCGCTCTGATGCCAATTGAAGGATAGAAAAACACTTAGAAAGGGGGGGGGGTTTGAATAAGTGTAGCTTTAAAAACTTGACAGATAAAAATAAATTGCACAGTTATTTTTATCCTGGTTCGTTGTTAACTAAACTACTCCAGTCCACCCCCGCAGAGATGATTTACCTCAACTGAGGATTTAATCCACTAATCGCACGGATTACAATGGTTCTCCACTTAGTCAGCAACTAAGTCTTCCAGAGTCTTCTGATCACACACTGATCACTCCAGGAACAACTGCTTAGATACCCTCTAAGACTTTTCTAGAGTATACTGATCCACACGATCACTCTAGTTACAACCTGCTTAGATAACCTCTAAGACTTCCTAGAGTATTCTGATCCACACGATCACTCTAGTTCCTTACAACTTAATGTAATCAATTCTAAGAGTATTACAATTGCTTCTTAAAAGCGATAATCACAAACTGTGATATTTCTCTTAACGTTTAAGCTTAATCTCACTAATATATTACAACAGCAATGTAGTGAGCTTTGATGAAGATGAAGATTCTGAGCTTTGAATAGAACAGAGTTTCAGCAAGTTAATATGAGTTGTTTTGTGCAGAATCGTTAACCTTGCTTCTCATCAGAACTTCATATTTATAGGCGTTGGAGAAGATGACCGTTGAGTGCAATTAATGCTTTGCGTGTTCCGTACAGCATCGCATTTAATTTTATACGCTTTTGTCAACTACCTCGAGCCTTGTTCACGCTGTGTCTACTAACGTAGCCTTTAATAGCTTTTAACGTTCCTTTTGTCAGTCAGCGTAGCTTGCCACTTGTACTTCCTTCTGATCTGATGTTTGTGAATACAACGTTTGAATATCATCAGAGTCAAACAGCTTGGTGCAAAGCATCTTCTGATCTTCTGACCTTGAAGTGCTTCTGAGCGTGATACCATCAGAACTTCAGTGCTTCTGTTCTCTTGTTCTTCTGATGCTTCCATAGACCCATGTTCTGATTCTGCTTCGACCATCTTCTGATGTCTTGCCAGACCATGTTCTGATGTTGCATGCTGAACCCTTTGAGACAAAGCTTCTGAGCGCTGAATTATGCATACTCTTTATATATTTCCTGAAAAGGAAATTGCATTGGATTAGAGTACCATATTATCTTAAGCAAAATTCATATTATTGTTATCATCAAAACTAAGATAATTGATCAGAACAAATCTTGTTCTAACAATTATCAACCATTAATTCCATGTCTAGACTTAATGTTTGATAGATAATAGAGTTAGGTCAAGATTCAAATATTGTATTTCACAAACATTTAAACCATAGAAAGTTAAGATAAAGCAAACTAGATCATCTATATTGATTAACAACTTGTTCATACACAATATTTATAAGAAAAACTTACAAAAAGTAAGGAAGATTACATCAAAGCCTTGACACAAAAGTGTTTAGCTATCCATTGACATGGTAGCTTGCATAAGAAGGAAGGAAGGAAGGATAGCAAGCATCAACGGTAATTTCTCGACGATCAATGCTTCGATTCCAAGTCAAAATACTGAGTTTAGGGTTTCTTATCTCTCAAAATGGTCTAACCTCTCACAAAAAGACAGAACTGATCCTTATATAGAAAAACCAGAATCTGTGCAGCGCGCGATGCGCACTCTAGCTCACGGCACGAGCCCTTCATTTAATGATCAAACCGCCCTATCGCGCATCGCGCGCTCTTCACCTCGCGTCGCGCGGAAGCCACTGACTTTGAACTTAGTTTTTCCTTTATAGCGCGCGGCGCGCGCTCTTGCTCGCCACGCGCGCTCTTGCTCGCCACGTGCCCTTAAGCAGATCTTGAAATTTGTCTTTGTAAATGGCTCATCACTCCAAGCCTCAAAATTCCAACCTAATAAAAGAAAACCTGCAAAAGAACTACTAGAAACAAAGATTAATAGAAAACGTAAGCTTAATAATTAAACTACTATTATTTACTTCAAAATAAATGGGGTTTCATGAATTTGCGATAAAAATTAGTCAAAAGGTACCAAATATAAGAGCAAATATTAACACAATTTGACACCTAACAGCTCTCCCCAACATAAAACCTTGTTTGTCCTCAAACAAAAACAAAAACAACCACAAGATCACAAGCTAAAACAAGAACAAATGTGTGGTTTAAATTCCACAAGCACACAATTAACATCTTACCCTTACCAGAATAACACCATGATTAAGATACTAATCCTAAATACACATTTGATGTCAACAATTCCTAAAGCAAAATAAGTTCAAGATTAAATCACAACCTACACACTTCTTTAGTAAGAGACAAAATTGAGGATCCTAACACTCACACAAAAAATGACGCCAACATCCATAATTAATTATGCATTCATTTACACAACATTTTATAAAAAGCATAAAAGCATGAATCACAAAGACTTTAAGGTTGTAACTTGGCTTGGTTAACAAGGAATTGTCATTTCTCAAGGCTATTGAAACGAAAGGGTCAATACCTAAGAGAGCATTCAAATCACAATTACATCCACACATCCCTATCAACTGATTACCTTCTTTTATTGTTCAAGAGTTCATCAGTTTAATTACAAGGAAACTAGCTATACACCAAGTTCTCTCTTTTTTTTCTTTTCTTTTTCTTCTATATATTTTTTCTCTTGAGCAATTAGTTATTTAATTCTCCATACCAATACTCTTTTTTTTTATTCTCCCCAACTTGAATATTACCACCACATAATTACGAATGCTCCCTATTCTAAGGCGAAAAGGAATCAATCCTCACCACATTTCATCGTACTCTTCAAGGTTAAAAGAAAGTCATCAAGATTCAAGTAAAAAATCGGTAACTATAAACAATTGAAAACAAGGAAATGATACCAATTGAATCTTGGCAAAGGGGCTCAAAGTGGTTAGCAAATACTCACACACTCACCGGGTAGGTTATTTTTGGTAGAGAAGTTATACTCGTAATGCGAAACAAAATGCTTTGATCACTTTCATGCTTTACACAATTAAATAAAAAAAACCGCAAGATTAAATATAATAAACAAGAGTTAAAAGCACATTGTTGGTAACCACAAAATACTATATATATACAATGGAAAGGCTCCTCACACTAAATTTATTACTAAAGTGATTCATTTTTGAACTATTTTTATCAAAGAAAATGTGACATCTAATTTGTACAATTAAATGCATCAAAATCATGGTATATTAAAGAACGGTAAAAATGTATCTTGCACGTACTAATTTAACATTATATCATCACCGCCCTAATTGGTTGTTAAAACTTGCTTTCATCAAGGAAGCAATTCCACAAGGACAATCAGAAAATAAAATGCAAAATTTAAAAAAAAAACTTAAACTTAATAATCCAAACACCAAAAAAGGTGCAAAATATCCAAAAAGGCTTAAACTTAGCCTATAATAACAAAATACCCCATCCTTAAAAGGATGACACAAAAGTTTCAACTATGCGAAAATAAAGTACAAATAAAAACTACAATATATAAAAAAACAATACCGCTCACTCCTCCTCAGAATCATCACCATCACCAGCTCCCCCTGAGAACTTGGCATGTCCTCAGTCCAACGCGCATAAGCCGCCAAATCATCTCTAGAGCCCACAGGCCGCTGCACAGAAAGATTCTGAAGAGAATCCTGGATAAACATGAAAGCTCTCTGGTGAGCCATATGCATCTGCCAGTTCCAGTCACTAGCCTGACCTAACTGTGGCACAGCAGGCGGAGCAGCAGCAACGGGAACGGCCTCACCAGTAAGAGCACCAGTTGCAGGAACAGGTTTAGCAGAACAAAACCTGTTAGCAAAAACATCATCAATGGCTCTATCCATGGGAATCAGTCCCCCAGATGGAAATCTCACACCTACCTTCCTGCACAGCCCCATAATCAGACCGGGAAAAATCAACCGGCATTTGGGCCTATCACCAAAACTAGTACCGTTTAGAGCAACCCTCTTCAACTCATTTGCTAATATTCTAGCAATGTCAACCTCCTCACCCATCAGAATACAATACACTAGACCAGCAGTGTCCAATGTAATACTAGTGGCATGACTTCGTGGCCTTAAATTATAAAGGACCACGGAAGTCACCAACTGAGCATCAAAAGTAAGATTACGACGTGTGAAGGTCTTCGGATGGCCAGTGTGTCATACCCCAATTTTTGACCTAAGATACCACCTCATATCATTTGCATATGCATCATTTGCATCTCTAACAAACTGCATAGCTTGTGTTTGCTACTTGTGCTCAGCAGGGTTTAATCAAGAAATCACTCATCAGTACAAGCAAATACCAATTAGGTTTTTGTTCTCCCTTCACTCATCATTACAAGCAACAACCAATTAGGGCTTTGAATCGACCAAATTTGGGTTTTGACTGAAGACAGCATACTCCTGACTTTTGCTCAGGATTTGATCTAATGGCTTGGGACATGACATCAAGACCTCAAATGCATCATCTTGACCTAATCTATTGGCTCAAGACATCTCTTACACAAAGATTTATCAACAGTGAAATTACAAGTCATCAAACTAGGGTTTTGAAGTATCAGGGACTGAAATCAAGGATCACATTTGGGAAACCCTAAAAAGCTCCAGGGCATCAATAAAAGTTTTCAATCATCCTAAAATAATCCCTATGACAATATCCAATGGAAATTGAATCTCAATTCAAGATCCACAATCATTAATTTCATCTGGTCGACAATTAGGGTTTTTAACCTAATTCATCTGAACAACTGACTTTTTAATCAGGACATGGTGCCACAACTCAAATCATGGCTCAAGGTCCTCTAATAACTCAATGTGATCCATTCACACCATTCATTTGGTGAGGATAGCTTGGTTCATTTGAAATCTCCAGAAACACGATTCTTTTGAAAAAGTCAACTGTCCAAGATCACCATTGACTTTTTTGAAATTTTGGTCAACCATGACTTTTGAAATTCTAAATCATCAATATATGATATGTGAAGTCATTTGATCAAGGAAAATCAAGAAAATCAATCAAGAATCAAAAAGTCAAAAGTTTGACTTTTCATACTTAGAAAAATTTCTAAGTGTTTTCAATGGTTTTTTCTAAACTTTGGAAGGGAATATCTCAAAATTTCACCTACAAACTGAAAAAAAACTTCCAACATGAAAGTTGTAGATTTTGATCCAATGGACAACTTTGTCAGATATAATGTTTTTCCATAATATCAACCATTTAAGAGATATGGAGCTTCAAAGTTGATATCTTTTGAAAAATTCACTTGAAACCTCATTTTCTTCAAAGTTCATGGATCTTTTTCACCAATTTCCTTAAAGATATTGAAGAAACTTTCAACTAGGGTTTTGAATTACATAACAAGAGCTTTCCAAAATGTCCAAGAGCATGAAAAAATATGGAGCATAGCTATGGTTTTGGAATTTGCCATTATTGACCATTTCACTTGAAATTTCAAGTCATTTTTCACAAAGTTATGAACTATTTTACCTTATGATGCAAGCAATGACATAAACAAGCAATAATTGGAAGATATTTATGGTTTGTGATCAGATTGGAAAGAGATAAGAAGCATAGAAGATTTTAACCATGGTTAGGCATTTTAACCATTTTGCATTTAATGCAAAAGATGCCATTTTATCTCTTAAGTGCCAAGTCACCAAAGTAAGATCAACTTGTATAGTCTTGCATGCAGAACTTTTGGCCTATAAATAGAGGTCATTTCCTCATTCAAAATCATAGCAAAACCTCACAAAGCATAGGTTTTCTCTTTCTTTCTTAGAATGCAAGTTTCATGAGTTTCAAAGAGGAAGAATTGCAATTTCCATCTCTTGCAATTTCTGAGCAAAGTGTTGCTTCTAATACTTCCTAAATATCATATGGAAATTGTTTGAACCATTGAAACCTCACCAAAACACCCAAAACTCAGAATCACTATCCATCCTCCATATGAACATAAAATGAGCCTTATCATGTCAAAATCCATTCAAGCTCAATTTTGTCCAAACTAACACTTCCAACACCTCATATATATCACATATGAACTATCCAAACACTCACATATGACCTGTAACCTCAGAATCTTCAAATTCGATTCATACTCTAAGGCTCTGCAGATCGGGCTCCATGGCTTTGCTCAGGTGAATTCAGATTGTTCCAAGTATCCAAACATGTTCCATAAGGTCCATTGAAGCTGTCCAGATCAAGAAACAACACCTGGAACCTCTCATTTGAAGAATTCAATTTCCAGTTTTGCAAACTTTCGAGGTAAGCCTTATGAACTTCAAACTCCATCATTCATGCATCATACATGCATCATAAATGAAAAATTGATTTGCCATCATGTTTCTTCACACATATAGATCATTAACCCTCAATCAATTGCATCTTAACCTGCACATACACAATTTCAGATTGAATCATAGAATTAGGGTTCTTCACGATTTCTAGAAAATTAATGATCTTAGAGTGAAATAAATGAAATTAAATGGTACCATCATGTTCCTTATGAAAAATCGAGCAAGATAGGCTATTCACTTGATCAAATTGGTTCAGTTTTAAGAAAATTCAAAATCAAAATAGGGTTAGTGTTCTTGGCGCCATTTTTTGCGAAGGAAATTTGAAAAGTGAGTTTGAAATATAATCAATTCGTTGCAAATGTTAAACAGACCACGCGCGTGGTCCAGTTGGCTAAGTTTTTGAGAAGCAACCACCAGGTCACGAGTTCAACACTCATAGGGACCAAAACCTCTTTTTTACCACTTATTTTCTTCATTTTTCTTTACAACTTCAATCAATTAATTCACCAATCAAAACTCATCATTTTCACTTCATTTTTTTTACACTTCTCTTTTAATATATATATATATATATATATATATATATATATATATATATATATATATATAATATTAAACAAAATTAAGTAAATAATATAAAACATCTTCCCTTTTGACTCTAAAAATTGTGAAGTGACTTAAAAACTTTTATACATAATAAAGATATTAAAAAAATTCTTCTCTTGTCTTCAAAAATTACTAAGTAACTTAACAATTTTTATATATAAGAATAATATATATATATATATATATATATATATATATATATATATATATATATATATATATATATATATATATATATATATAACATAATTTAGTATTTAAATCTTACAATTCTTATATATTAGGTAGTTATGATTGATTTAAAATGCAAAATTTATACTAACACTGCATATAATTTAACCAACATTCCAAAGTTTCTCATAAGCTTGAAAGGCATAAAGTTAAACTTTATTTTTTATTTCAGCAATTTGAGAGATACAATATCATTAGTAACTCATTCTCAGTTCTTTTAGAATATAACTCATTACTTAATACAACAACAACCTATACTTGGATCACAGAATCCACCTTTTGGAAATCCACTTTTTATGCAGTCTGGATTGCAGGTTGGAGAACACACCATAAAACAACAAGTTTTACCATTCACCCCTATTAAGCAGGATACTTTGGGAAGCTCGGAAGTCTCCAAACTAGTTACCAATCCTAAACCCATGACCAAAGCAATGCAAGACACACTAAAAAGATAAGATTGATAGTTATGAAAAGCCATTTTTATCAAATGATACTACCTCATTTTCTTTTTATAAGAGAAAAAATAGCTTTTTTTGGTTTATTGAATAATTAATATATTTAATCTGTATTAAATTAGATATATTGATTATTCAATAAATTTAAAAAGTGAATTTTCTATTAGTGTTTTAAATTGTAAATTAATACCTTTTCTATTATATAGAATTTAAAAAGTGAATTTTCTATTAGTGTTTTAAATTGAATTAATATTTTTTTAAGTTATTCTATATTTATTTGTCCTTATTATATAATAAGGAAAAAAAATTCAAAATCAAATTTTAATTTATAATATTATTTAAAATTAATATTTATTAAAAATTAATGTTTTTATTTTTAAAAATTTATTTATCACAAGTTAATTCACTTTAAAAATTTGATAGAAACAAAAGAGGAAATGTTCTTTAAAAAAAGAAACTGCAAAACTTTAAAGTAATTATTTTTTAAAATAAAAGATTTCTAAAGTTTGAAAAATAGGAGCTACATAAAAGTGAGCAATTATTTCTTTAAATAAAAAATTTCTAAAGATTTCTAAAATTTAAATAAAATATTTCTAAAGTTTTGATAAAGTTTGCAAAACTATATTATAAATAAATAAAATTAAAGAAAATTTAGGATACCGATTAATTCAGATAATCATATTCGAAAATCTCTGAAAATGAAATATTAAAATTCTTCGGATATGCATTTCCGAAAACAACTAAACTAAAAAATGGGTTTGTTCAGATATGCATATCCAAAGGGTATTTTAAAGTTTTTAGGGGTGGTTTTCATCCTATATAGGTGCACAAAGAAACTCTTCTTAAAAAAATATGTTGTTTTGAATAATTTTAATATATCATAGACAATACAAAAATTGTTTTATAAGTTCATGCAATGTACTAACAAAAAAAATCGTGCATACGCATGAGTTCTGGTCTTATATGTGCATTTGTTTACATACTATATTTATTTTAAATAAATTTTTTAAAAAGAAATAAATTGAAGGACATAAAAAAATTATATTTAAAATAAAAAAGAATTGAAATAAAAAGTTATAATTTTATTAAAAAAAGAATTTTAAAAAAAGAGAATATGCATTCATACATATTTTTCTCACTTATTTTTCAACCATTTGTATATTTCTCATTCATTAGCATATGCATTCATACATTAAGTTGGGATCAAGGTACTTTGGTACTCTTTGTCTTTCTCAAGACTTTGAAGTTGGCTTGTGTTGATAATCAAGCAACAACTAGGGTCTCATGCCCTTCATCTTGTGATTATTCAAGCTATACAAAGGCTTTTTGTACCCTGGACATCTCAATATGCTCATTTGATTCTCCAGATGATTAAAGGTTGACCATAGTTTGTGAAGAATACACTCCTCATATCTTTTGGTCCTTGTGTTGACTTTTAAGATTACTTGAGCATGTGACATGTCCTTTGACCAAATTTTGAAGCATTATCCTCAAATCATCATATGAGCCATCCTTGTTCAATAAATCCTCCAATTTGCCCTGAGGAACCAATCTATTGAGGATTGATCATTTTCTCCTAACACAAGCTACCCAAATTAGAGTTTGAGATTTAACTAGGAGTTCTTTGAATTTTGGATCAAAACTTGTTCCCATGCCTCTCCACATGTCACAAGGTACCTTGGGATGAAGTTTTGACTTTTGATTTTAATCAGAAGAACTTCAATTGTCTAGATGATTGCAAATCAATTTGTTCTGGACTGGGCCAAGATTCGGCCCAGTCTACTTTCGGCCCACTTAGCCCTTAGGGTCCAAACCATCCCTGAGCCCATATGGAGCAAACAGTGGCCGACAGTTCGAAGGCCACACAACACTAAAACAGGTTGTCTGGTGCTCGGCAGGAGCGCTCCCCTCGCGACCCAGTCTGACGAGGACCTGCCTCCTTACTCAAATCCGAGTATTCCAAGCGTGCTCCCCGCGAGCACCTTCCCCATCGAGGACCCTACTCCTCGTAGAGCTCCTTCACCTCCAACCCCCCGGATAAAACGGAGTCCACGTGGTCCTAAAAAGACCGCGTCTCCCTTATACTCCGGAGTGTTTGACCAGGACGGATGACACTCACGCACCTCCGATATTTCCGCCCAGGAAACCTGACAGTATCCTAATTGGGCTTGGGCATCCAGTCCAACAGCGAGATCATGGCCCAGCGCTGGGGGCTATAAATACCCTCTTTCACTAGAGGGTCAGGTATTCATTATCTTATAACCTTTAGCTAGTACTTGCACTCCTTTGCTTGTCTTCTCACTTTTGCATCGGAGTACCTTACAGGTACACCCCCCATTTACTCCTCAAAGATCCAACTCCGAGCAGGCCTTGACGATCCTTCTGATCAGGTACGATCAGTGGCGCTGTCTGTAGGAATCAAGCTTCCCCATCTTTAACAAACAAAAATTAAAGCTAACTGTTGAAAGTTAATGTTGGAAGTACTTTTAGAGTATCGTTTCCACAGGGATTGGTGCAATATCACCGCCGTTCTATAGTTTATGTTGTCTTGAGTTAATGTTACTTTGGTTTTGGGTTTGCAAAAGATCATTCAACAAGTTTAGTAGCAAAGAGTAAATTAATGAAAGTTCTAAGTTTTAAAGAAAAGTATCAAGACTTGGTTTCATCAACCTAAAATTGTATGTCTTCCTAATAATATGCGTATGAATTTGTTATCAATCAATACCTCACGAATTGTACTTCTATACCGTTCGTTTCCGCAACGTTATAGCAAGATTTACTTCATTGTTCAACCAACGATTTCTCAATCGATTGAACAATACAAATAACATTATAAACCGATACAAAGTGATTATCAACCATTAATTCCATGTCTAGACTTAATGTTTGATAGATAATAGAGTTAGTCAAGATTCAAATATTGTATTTCACAAACATTTAAACCATAGAAAGTTAAGATAAAGCAAACTAGATCATCTATATTGATTAACAACTTGTTCATACACAATATTTATAAGAAAAACTTACAAAAAGTAAGGAAGATTACATCAAAGCCTTGACACAAAAGTGTTTAGCTATCCATTGACATGGTAGCTTGCATAAGAAGGAAGGAAGGAAGGATAGCAAGCATCAACGGTAATTTCTCGACGATCAATGCTCTGATTCTTCGATTCCAGGTCAAAATACTGAGTTTAGGGTTTCTTATCTCTCAAAATGGTCTAACCACTCACAAAAAGACAGAACTGATCCTTATATAGAAAAACCAGAATCTGTGCAGCGCGCGACGCGCGCTCTAGCTCACGGCACGAGCCCTTCATTTAATGATCAAACCGCCCTATCGCGTATCGCGCGCTCTTCACCTCGCGTCGCGCGGAAGCCACTGACTTTGAACTTAGTTTTTCCTTTACAGCGCGTGGCGCGCTTTTGCTCGCCACGCACGCTCTTGCTCGCGACGCGCGCTCTTGCTCGCCACGCGCGCTCTTGCTCGCGACGCGCCCTTAAGCAGATCTTGAAATTTGTCTTTGTAAATGGCTCATCACTCCAAGCCTCAAAATTCCAACCTAATAAAAGAAAACCTGCAAAAGAACTACTAGAAACAAAGATTAATAGAAAACGAAAGCTTAATAACTAAACTACTATTATTTACTTCAAAATAAATGGGGTTTCATGAATTTGCGATAAAAATTAGTCAAAAGGTACCAAATATAAGAGCAAATATTAACACAATTTGACACCTAACAACTCTCCCCAACTTAAAACCTTGTTTGTCCTCAAACAAAAACAAAAACAACCACAAGATCACAAGCTAAAACAAGAACAAATGTGTGGTTTAAATTCCACAAGCGCACAATTAACATCTTACCCTTACCAGAATAACACCATGATTAAGATACTAATCCTAAATACACATTTGATGTCAACAATTCCTAAAGCAAAATAAGTTCAAGATTAAATCACAACCTACACACTTCTTTAGTAAGAGACAAAATTGAGGATCCTAACACTCACACAAAAATGACGCCAACATCCATAATTAATTATGCATTCATTTACACAACATTTATATAAAAAGCATAAAAGCATGAATCACAAAGACTTTAAGGTTGTAACTTGGCTTGGTTAACAAGGAATTGTCATTTCTCAAGGCTATTGAAACGAAAGGGTCAATACCTAAGAGAGCATTCAAATCACAATTACATCCACACATCCCTATCAACTGATTACCTTCTTTTATTGTTCAAGAGTTCATCAGTTTAATTACAAGGAAACTAGCTATACACCAAGTTCTCTCTTTTTTTTCTTTTCTTTTTCTTCTATATATTTTTTCTCTTGAGCAATTAGTTATTTAATTCTCCATACCAATACTCTTTTTTTTTTATTCTCCCCAACTTGAATATTACCACCACATAATTACGAATGCTCCCTATTCTAAGGCGAAAAGGAATCAATCCTCACCACATTTCATCGTACTCTTCAAGGTTAAAAGAAAGTCATCAAGATTCAAGTAAAAAATCGGTAACTATAAACAATTGAAAACAAGGAAATGATACCAATTGAATCTTGGCAAAGGGGCTCAAAGTGGTTAGCAAATACTCACACACTCACCGGGTAGGTTATTTTTGGTAGAGAAGTTATACTCGTAATGCGAAACAAAATGCTTTGATCACTTTCATGCTTTACACAATTAAATAAAAAAAATCGCAAGATTAAATATAATAAACAAGAGTTAAAAGCACATTGTTGGTAACCACAAAATACTATATATATACAATGGAAAGGCTCCTCACACTAAATTTATTACTAAAGTGATTCATTTTTGAACTATTTTTATCAAAGAAAATGTGACATCTAATTTGTACAATTAAATGCATCAAAATCATGGTATATTAAAGAACGGTAAAAATGTATCTTGCACGTACTAATTTAACATTATATCATCACCGCCCTAATTGGTTGTTAAAACTTGCTTTCATCAAGGAAGCAATTCCACAAGGACAATCAGAAAATAAAATGCAAAATTTTAAAAAAAAACTTAAACTTAATAATCCAAACACCCAAAAAGGTGCAAAATATCCAAAAAGGCTTAAACTTAGCCTATAATAACAAAATACCCCATCCTTAAAAGGATGGCACAAAAGTTTCAACTATGCGAAAATAAAGTACAAATAAAAACTACAATATATGAAAAAACAATACCGCTCACTCCTCCTCAGAATCATCACCATCACCAGCTCCCCCTGAGAACTTGGCATGTCCTCAGTCCAACGCGCATAAGCCGCCAAATCATCTCTAGAGCCCACAGGCCGCTGCACAGAAAGATTCTGAAGAGAATCCTGGATAAACATGAAAGCTCTCTGGTGAGCCATATGCATCTGCCAGTTCCAGTCACTAGCCTGACCTAACTGTGGCACAGCAGGCGGAGCAGCAGCAACGAGAACGGCCTCAGCAGTAAGAGCACCAGTTGCAGGAACCGGTTTAGCAGAACAAAACCTGTTAGCAAAAACATCATCAATGGCTCTATCCATGGGAATCAGTCCCCCAGATAGAAATCTCACACCTACCTTCCTGCACAGCCCCATAATCAGACCGGGAAAAATCAACCGGCATTTGGGCCTATCACCAAAACTAGTACCGTTTAGAGCAACCCTCTTCAACTCATTTGCTAATATTCTAGCAATGTCAACCTCCTCACCCATCAGAATACAATACACTAGACCAGCAGTGTGTTAGCTGAAGATTTCGTTTTATATTTTGTCCTTCGAAGGAGTTGAGAATCGAAGGAAAGATGGTTACTGATGGCCATCCCTTAAAAAGTAAAAGAATGGCTACTGATAGTCATGCTTCGAAAAATAAAGACTTCTAAGTTCGATGAAGATAAGTGAACGCTGAAAGATTAATGAAAGCATATGTCTTCGGGACTTAGACAAAATTCATAGAATATGTATTCAAGTATTACTACTTAGCGTGTTTTTTAGTAGTGTTTGTTTAATACACTGCCACGCGTCGAAGATGGACTCAGGCGGGAAGATTTGAAATTCGAAGACGGTTTCGTAACCGTTCAACAACAGATGGCTTCGCTGGAAGTTCTGATGAGAAACGTGGCAGCAGATTAGTATAGGACCGTTAAGGTCGAAACTAGTATAAATAGGAGTCTTAGTGTTAGGATTCTGTGTGTTCATTTTGTACAAATTACTCACATATTTACTCAAGTATCAAGCGTTAAGAGAAAGAGTTCGCTGAGAAAATGTACGTATGACACCACCATTTTAATACATGTGTATTATCCTTTGCTTTTAAATATCTTTCAGAATTACTGCATTTCGTTTACTTCTTGCCATTTACGTTTCTGCATCTTTACTTTAATGTCATTTACTTTCAAATTACTTTCATGCTATTTACTTTCAAAGTCTTTTATATTTCTGCAGTTTAAGATTCTTTACGTTTCAATTGTCCTTTTAATTTTTTATGTTATGTCACTTCGATGAAGTCACATTTATATGTAACAAAGTGATTGTCAAGACTATTTGTTCTGTTAATCGAACAACGCTTATTGAAGAAGACAAATAATGAATATGGTTCGAACAAACATTGATAACAATCTTCTTGACTATGTGTCCTAGGATCAATCTAGTCGATCCTGCAAGTAACCAAATCATATTTATTATAGTTTGGAAGACTAGCGGTTGTTTACCAGAAATCACCGTAAACAAATTGGCACGCCCAGTGGGACAGTGTCAAGCAGATTGTTTTAATCAATTGCTTTATTTTTGTCTAGACAATATCAAGATCTTGTATGAACCTTAGGAACGGTAAATTAAAGAACAGTGCACAACCGATTCCCAAACGGAGGTACAACAGGAAAATGGTCGTTACGGCCAGTGCAGGGGGTAATCAAGATCCCCCACAAGGTTCAGGATCAGGAGCGGCAAATTCGACTTCTACTCAAGAAACACGAGATGCAACGGGTCCAAATGGATCGAGACCTGCAGATAATTCGCAGACTATGCCTGAAAATAATACAGGACCCTCAGGGACTATTCCAGTTTCAGCGTCGACAACCGCACCCTCATCCACAAGCGCAGAGGACGTATTGTTTGCCTCGACAAATGCTCCGAACAATTTGTTCGGTCAAGGCGCGAATTCTGCTTTCGAATGGAGACCAAATAATCCATACGGAATGCCATACCAATATGGAACAGGCGTACGAGGGGCAGGACCTATATATGCCCCAACTAACAATGCGACATTTTCACCAAATGTTAGTTCAGTGGGTCGAAGTGCACATAACACTGGTTTCTCTACCCAGATGCCTCACTTTACCACAAATAACCAAGCAGCATTTCGACAAGAAATGGATGCAAGCAACCATGATATGGTAGGGGTTTTGACCAGAGAATTGACTTCAGTTTTAAGCCTACTAATGGCAAATGTTACTACTACAAATAGAGAAAACATGGAGACTTTCCAAAAGATATCATCTCAGATGAATCGAATGGCAGAATTCATGGGAGTGGCGCCACCTAAAAGGAAAGACAAACAGCCTTCGAATCAAGAAGAGAGGCCCATTTTAGAACGTGTACAAGACATAGTTCCATCATCTAGGAAGACTACTAGGGATGTAGGCCCCTCACGAAGAACGGAGGTGTTCGAAGGAACTCCAATAATTAACTTAGAAGCTTCAAATCAAAGAACTGTCCCCGTTCGACAAGAAACGGAGGAGGAGCAACCCAGATTAAGGATTGTGG
>NW_026706608.1:0-113043 GCF_029867415.1 Vicia villosa
AAACAATGAACAAGAGGAGAGAAAGAGAAAGCAAGTAATTGAGTTGCTTTGGTGTGTTTTCTGAATGAGAATGAGGCCTCTATTTATAGGCAAATGGATCAGTATAGCTGCAGAGGAGTGAGCTTCCTTAGTGAGGGAGTTTTGGTTTCTTAGCCATGAAGAAATTCAAAGAATCTCCAAAATGCAATGATGCATTTTCGAGCCAATTCTCCCAACCATTGATCTTGCAGGATCTTAGGGAACATTTCTGATATGTAGCAAGTTTCTATTGGCTTAGGAGAAGATTCCAATTGGTGAATCATTGCTTATCATAAATTCTCAAAAGTAATGATTACATAATCACATGTTCTTGCTTTTGGGAATCTTCTTCAATCTTCATGCCATGGTGAAAATGAATGCATGGCATTGTTTCAGACATGTTATGGGTCGTGTAGCATCCATTCATGAAGCAAAATGCACAAAATTGCAAAGTTCCAATTTGCACATGACCTATAATTTCACTTTATGAGGCCAACTTTGAACAAGCATAACTCCTAGCTCAAATTGAATTTTGAGAAGGTTGAACACAATTTGGAAAGCCCTAAACATCTACTTCAAATCATTAGTTTATGTCTTCTTCAGATTCCTTTGGGAAATTTGTGAAAAATGAGGCCAAAGTTGGAAGAAAACTAGGTTAAAACACTTAGAAAAATTTCTAAGTGTTTATGACCTAAACTTCAAAATTTCCAAAACTTCATAAATGGTTGATCTTTTGAAAAAAGTTCCCTTGTAAGATGTTGTTTTATTTTGCAAGATCTACAACTTTCATGTTGGAAGTTTTTTGAGTTGTGTAGGTGAAATTTTGAGATCTCACCATGCCTTTAAAAACCCTAATTCCCGACTTTTCGCTCCTTGATGAATTTCTTTGAATTTCTTTGGCCAAATGACTTTGACATCCATATATTGATGATATTGATCTTTGAAAGTCATTTTTTGACCAAAAACCTTAAAAGTCAATGATGATCCTTCACAGTTGACTTTTTTCCTGACAAAGTGAATTTTTGGGCTTTTGTGTAGAAATAAGATCTTCTCCCCAAATGGATGATATAAATGGATTATATGGAGGTAGTAGAGATCCTTGAATCATGTCTTGAGTTTTGGATTCATGCCCTGATCAGAAGTCAACTATCTTGGTGAATTAGGTCAAAACCCTAATTTGTCGACCATGTGAAAGTAATGACTGTAGACTTTGAATTGAAGTGTGATGTCCAGTAGACCTTGTAATATGAGTTATTTGAAGATGATTGATGTCTTTGAATGACCCTCTGAGGCTTTTTAGGGTTTCCCAAATGTGATCCCTGATTTTAGTCCTTGATAGGCTCAAAACCCTAGTCTGGTGACCTGAGTAAGCCTGTACTCAGATGACTGGATGTCTAATCAATCATAGATGAGAAAAATGAAGTTTTTGAGCTCCATGATTGTATTAGAGGCTAATCTTTGTATTGATTGATCCTTTGCCTGAGCTTTCTTGTCTTTGTGCATCCTCGATTAGGTATCAGATGGAGAAATGACTGCTCTGGGTACTTGTCTTGACCTGATGAAAAATCCTGAAGATATGTCATCTCAGGGGGGTCAAAAATTAGGGTATGACACTATTTCAAATATTTCCCTAAGTTTTATTAGGACATCTCACACCTTATGGAGCGTCAAAAATTACAGCTAACAGATGGCTAAATGGAAGTCCCGCCCAAATAGGTAAAAACGCCTCGCCTGAGGGGCTTATAGTCTCATCAGCCAGGCTACATACAATTCTCACATGAGGGACTTAGTGCCTCCTCGGGCCCGACAAAATTCAAGGGTCACGCCTAAGAGACGCGATAGATATCCAGCCCGAGAGACTTGATAATCAGTCTTTCTCGAGGGTTGTATAGAAGTCCCATCCAAGTAGGTCAAAATGCATCACCTTAGAGATTCATAGTCTAATCATTCAGACTACGTATAATTCTTCTTGAGGGACTTAGATTCCTCAAGATAATTATACTCTCGCCTGATGGGCTTAGTATCTCCTCGGGCAGGAAAAAACTCAAGAGTCACACCTAAAGAGGTACGACACATATCTATCATGAGAGACTTAATAATAAGTCTTGGCAGAGGGCTCGATGGAAGTCTCGCACAAGTAGGTCAAATGCCTCGCCTGAAGGACTTATAGTCTCATCAGCTGGGCTATGTACAAATCTACCTGAGGGACTTAGATTCCTGGGGATAATTATATTCTCGCTTGAGGGATTTAGTATCTCCTCGGACGAGATAAAACTCAAAGGTCACGCTTAAAGAAGCACGATAGATGTCTAGCCAAAAAGACTTGGTAACAAGTATTGTCAGACGGCTCGATGAAAGTCTCGCCCAAGTGGGTCAATTGCCTCGCTTGGGGGACCTGTAGTCCCATCAATTGGGCTACGTACAATTTTTCCTAAGGAAATCAGATTCCCAATAATAATTATACTATCTCTTGAGCAAGTTAGCTAAAAGACCTCAAGAGAGAAAACCCCTAGTTCTCAGAACACTCTATGAGTGGAAAGACACTTTATCTTTTACCAAAGGCCTCGTACCTGAGGGGCCATGTTGTGTTAAATTTTCAAAGAGGCTCTCCTAGGACGATGCCCTTGGACTGCCCTAGAAAAGGTGACGATGAAAGGTTGTTTGAAGGGATGCATCACTTGCCATGTAATCTTCCCTCGCTCTTATGTGAGAAACGAGACATAAGACATTTCTTGGGTGGAGAGAAAGTCAACGTCAATAACTGAATCACAACTCCCTTGGAAATAGGGATTCAACTCTCCATTGTTGACTAAGTGTGTGGAAGCCCTTTTCGAGAAAACCCTAGGCCATAGAGACCCCTATAAATACATAGTCTCTCAAGGAGAATACGTTCCCCAATTAATACACACTCTCACACCCTAAGGAGCACAACACTCACTACGGTGTTAACACACTACCGCCAAAGATTGTACGTTTGGTGCCAAGCATCACTGGCCATTAACAGAAGTTCTCACCTCACGTAAGCAGCTCTTCTATATCACCTAAAAACACCACCGTACAGAGCTTTTTGCCGTCATGGACAAGCCCTCACTATATAAATATATTATAAACTTACCAAGGCCTCTGAGTCTCTCTGTCCTTGCAGGGAGAACACACACTTGTACTTTTTGACCGATAATATATAGTGAGAATGTGTAAGTTATATGAGAATGAATAAAAATCATCGTATTTAAAAGAAAAAGTGGAGATTAAACTGTGATTTTTATTGAATCATATGCCAGAAATTTTAAAAATTTTATGAGAAAAGAAAAATCACATTTAAACTTAATTTTTCAAAATAGTATCTAAAATAATATTTCAAAAAAACATTTAAACTAATAATAACTTAATTTTTTTTATAATACTATATATATCATTTAGAAAAAACACTCTATAAATTTAAATCTTAACAAATAAGCTTTTCAAAGTCTTTAATTTTAATATTTTATTTAATAAATAAAATCAAGTTAAATTTTAAGTAGATCATACCATAATTTATTTGTTAGAGGGCTTGACTTATACTACCTCTGTTCCTTTATATAAGAGACAATTCACTTTTCTAGATTCATTAAATAATTAATGTATCTAGTCAATATACATACCAGATACATTGATTATTCAATGAACCTAAAAAGGTGAATTGTCTCTTATATAAAGGAACGAAGGTAGTACCACTTATTAATTATCTATAATATAAGAAAATTAATGGTTGTGGAAAAGTCAAAAATACCCTTATTTGATTTTTTGCCACCACATTAAAATTGTGGTTTTTTGGTCTTTGCACCATAAAGTTCTTAATTTTATTATTAAAATAATACAACTCTTATATTTTATCAAACTTATCAAATCTTTTTCCATTCTCTATTTCTTTTCTCTATCATCACTTTCTCACTTCTTTCTTCAAAAAAAAAATCTATTATTGATATATATTTTTTATATATGAAAAATGGTATTTATGATCGAAATATTTTTAGTCAAAAATGATATACGGAAAAAATTTATTCAAAAAATCTATTATTGATCTAAATATTTTTATATACGAAAATTTAATATTGATCCAAATATTTTTGTAAATGATACCTAAATAAAAATAATATTTGTATACGGAAAAACTCTATTATTTACGAAAAATGGTATTTATGATCCAAGTATTTTTTACTCAAAAAATGATATACGGGAAAAATTTTACTATTGATCTAAATATTTTTATATACGAAATTTATTATTAATCCAAATATTTTTGTAAATGATACCTAAACAAAAATGAAATTTGTATACGGGAAAAAATCTATTATTGATCTAAATATTTTTATATACGAAAAATGTTATTTATGACCCAATTATTTTTAATTCAAAAATGGAATAGGCCAAAAATATATTATTGATCTAAATATTTTTATATACGAAAATTTGATATTGATCCAAATATTTTTGTAAATGACACCTAAACAAAAATAATATTTGTATATGGAAAAAATCTATTATTTACGAACAATTGTATTTATGATCCAAATATTCTTATTCCAAAATGGTATACGGGAAAATAATCTACTATTGATCTAAATATTTTTATATACGAAATTTACTATTGATACAAATATTTTTGTAAATGATACCAAAACAAAAATGAAATTTGTAAACGGGAAAAAATCTATTATTGATCTAAATATTTTTATATACGAAAAATGTTATTTATGACCCAATTATTTTTAATTCAATAATGGAATAGGCCAAAAAATATATTATTGATCTAAATATTTTTATATACGAAAATTTGATATTGATCCAAATATTTATGTAAATGACACCTAAACAAAAATAATATTTGTATATGGAAAAAATCTATTATTTACGAGAAAAATGGTATTTATGATCCAAATATTCTTATTCCAAAATGGTATACGGGAAAATAATCTACTATTGATCTAAATATTTTTATATACGGAATTTACTATTGATCCAAATATTTTTGTAAATGATACCTAAACAAAAATGAGGTCTGTATACGGGAAAAAAAACTATTATTTATCTAAATATTTTTATACACGAGAAATGGTATTTAATATTAAATATTTTTGATCAAAAAATGGTATACAGGAAAAAATCTATTATTTATCTAAATATTTTTTATACGAAAATTTAATATTGATCCAAATATTTTTGTAAATGATACCTAAATAAAAATAATATTTGTATTATTATTTACGAAACATGTTATTTATGATTCAAATATTTTTATTCAAAAATGGTGTACGGGTAAAAATATACTATTAATGTAAATATTTTTATATACCAAATTTACTATTGATCCAAATATTTTTGTAAATCATACCTAAACAAAAATGAAGTTTGTATACGGGAAAAAACCTATTATTGACCTAAATATTTTTATATACGAGAAATGGTATTTATGATCAAATATTTTTGATCCAAAAATGGTATACGTGAAGAAATATATTATTGATTTAAATAATTTAATATACGAAAATTTAATGTTGATCCAAATATTTTTGCAAATGATACCTAAATAAAAATAATATTTTTATACAAAAAAAAATTATTATTTACGAAAAATGGTATTTATGACCGAAATATATTTTATTCACAAAATGGTATACGGTAAAAAAATTATTATTGATCTAAATATTTTTATATACGAAATTTACTATTGATCCAAATATTTTTGTAAATGATACCTAAACAAAAATGAAGTTTGTATATGAAAAAAAATCTATTATTGATCTAAATATTTTATATACGAGAAATGGTATTTATGATTAAATAATTTTAATCCAAAGATAGCATACGGGAAAAAAAATCTATTATTGATCTAAATATTTTTATATACGAAGTAATCAATTATTTATTTTTTTTTCTTTTTTAAGATTTTTATTTAAAATAAATTATGTATTCAAATTCACGTAACCGAACAGAACCCGTGCGTATGCACGGGTTTGTTACTAGTTATCTCAAAGACGTCAATTTCTTGTATTTTCAGCCAGAAAAAAAATACAGTTTTCAATAAAATAACACCGGTAAAAAAAGAAAAAGAGAAAACTAACACAGCTCTAAAAAAGTTAAAACGATAGTAGTAGCATCACGTTGACCGTACACAAACAACTTTTTCTTCTCTATCTCTTGTTAACAACAGTTCCAAAAAAAATCTTAGAATCTCTGCGCCTCATTTTCTCTTTCACACTAACAATCTCTTCGGATTCCATTTTTTTCTAACTTATTTCCACATACACAACACACTTCATAAACTCTACCACACTTTTACACTCAGAATTTTCTTTATTTCTGTTATTCCTCTTTCAAGCATTTCATCAAACAGAAAACGCTCCTACTAGGCTTATTACTATTTCTTAAAATGGCTGATACTCGGCGGCGATGATGAAGATCTCCGGCGACTCTCACCGACAGCTACCGCATTTCACGGCGAGCATTGCTCCCAGCCACTCTCCCGATTCAGATCTTCGACCTTATTGGAAAACCTCACGTAAGAAGTTTAAGACGCCGGGGAATCGTGTGAGGAGAAGCGGTTCGTCGACGGGGAGACGGAGCAGGCCTGAATCTCCTTCGTTGAAGTTGAAGATCCCTAATGGTGGTGTCGGTGGTGGCGGTGATCCAGTGGAGGAGGTTTGTCGGAAAAGGGAGAAGATGCAGGGGGCTGTGTCGGCGAGGAAGCTTGCTGCTGGACTTTGGCGGATGCAGTTGCCGGAAGTGGAGGCGACCGGTGATTGTGGAACTCGAGGTGGTTTGAGACTTCAGGTAATTAAACTCTCTTTTGTTGAAGTTTATTTTTTAATAGAAATTTCCTTTTGCTTGCATTTTTTCTATATCTGTTTGAAATTTTTTCTATATCTGTTTGAAGTTTTTATTTTTGATTCAAAATTGTGTTTTCTTTCTAGTTTAGCTGGTTTTTTATCTTTAGATTTTGCTTGAATAAATAATTTAATTAAGTGCTTATGAATAAGCTATTTCTATATAAAAATTTCATATATAAATTGTTTTTATACTCAAGTGTTTAGTCCAATAGATAAACTCAAAAAAAAAAAAAAAACACTGAATGAGTCAATTGAAAAAACCCTTTTTTGTTAAAGCTGTTTTGTTTGTATGTTTTATGCTTATTGGTGTTGCTTGATTTTGAAGTTTAAGTTTGACCTTTGTGATTCAGTTCCTTTTTTCAAGTTTTCATTATTCTGCATATTCCATTTCTGTGTTTTTATTAAGCTTTCACTTTCCATGATATGATATATCCCTTTTATAGGGTACTATTTATCTTTTGATTTTTGTTGGTTGGTTTTTTCTTCTATGTTAAGTTAGAAGCAAATGATTGATTGGTAATGAGTAAATATGCAAGAATGAAATGCGGGTGCTGGAGTAATAGTGATCCATGATCTTCAATTAAAGGGAAAAATAAAAGCATATATATGAACTGAGGCCTAAAAAATGCTGCGTTGTTGGTTGGTTCGTGATTGATTTTGGTCTATTGCAGAAGCCGTTGTTGTTTTTGGTAATAAGTAAAGAAATGAACAAGGGTTTGTCTTTTGAGATATTGAATTTGTGTTATAAATGCTGTTAATTATATCTATAGTGTAAACGTATTTGCATACTGAACTTATTCTGTTAATGCTTAAACTTAACTGAGCTGTCCACGGTTGAATCGTATCCCTTATTTACTAGATTCCTTAATAGAGCAATGCAAGTCTATTAGGTATGTATGCCAATGTCATGTAATTATCGTCATTATTTTCAGATCCTGGCAGTTTGTTTCTTTTGAAAATTTAATAGCTTTTCACTTCTAGTTTTTAACTGCAAAACTTGTATGCAGCAGAATGGAATTGGCTATGCAGACCACCCATATCTTAGTAATCAAAATGGTGTTATGCATGGATCTGGCATGAAGAATCCATCACAAAGGCGCCGTTCCATTCCTGAGACAAAAGATGGACATTTTTGTGAGGTATTACGTTCCCTATTTATTAACTAGAGATTATTGAGTGAAAGTCATACCAAGATAAAGAAAAACTTTAGACTGAATTAAAATTGCGCTGTTGCATGATAAGATAAGAGAATAATCCTACGAAAAAAACTAAAACACTCTATCCAAATATTTGTTATCCCAGTTCTATTTTATCCCAATATTTTCAATCAAGGTCTAATTACTGTTATAGTGTGTGTCTGCTGCTGGGCAAGCATTATCTTGATAGTGACACTTGACAGTCTAACTTAAGGAACTTTGCGTTATTGTGACTCTGAAACATACTGTTAAGATATTATAAAATATTTTCTTATAGTCTAACAAGCTCTTTAATGAACTTTTCAATTCTGGATGTTTTATGATTTCCAAAAGTATCACCTTTTAAGTGTTAGTCTTAAACCTTTTTTGTTCTTCTGCAGCTCGACCCTTCTTTCCAGTTTTCTTCAGCTGCAATGGAGGGAATGACAAAGTGGGATCCTGTTAGTTTAGAAACATCAGATGAGGGGCAGCATATTTACAGCCAGATGAAACTTATAGACCAAAAGGATAGCACTGTTTCTGCACTTGAAGCAGAATTAGAGCAGGCACATGTGCGGATTCAGGAGCTTGAGACTGAGCGTCATTCCTCCAAAAAGAAACTTGAGCATTTCTTAAAGAAAGTCAGTGAAGAAAGGGCCTCATGGAGAAGCAAAGAGCATGAGAAAATCTGTGCATATGTTGATGATATTAAATCAGATTTGAACCGAGAAAGGAAAAGTCGCCAAAGGATTGAAATTGTCAATTCCAGGCTGGTTAATGAGTTGGCTGATGCTAAGTTGTTAGCAAAACGTTGCATGCAGGACTATGAGAAAGAAAGGAAGGCCAGAGAATTGATCGAGGAAGTTTGTGACGAGCTTGCTAAGGAAATTGGAGAAGACAAGGCTGAAGTTGAAGCATTAAAGAGAGAATCTATGACAATTAGGGAAGAAATGGAGGAGGAGAGAAGGATGTTACAGATGGCTGAAGTGTGGCGCGAAGAACGTGTTCATATGAAATTGATAGATGCAAAAGTTGCTCTTGACGAAAAGTATTCACAGATGAATGAACTTGTAGCATATCTTGAAACCTTTCTCAAGTCAGTTAATATAAACTCAAATGCTAAGGAGATCAGAGAGGCACAATCACTTCAACAGGCTACAGCTGCTGTGAACATCCAAGACATCAAGGGATTTTCATATGAGCCATCCAATCCAGACGATATATTTGCCATTTTCGAAGATGTAAATTCTGGTGAACCCAACGAGAGAGACACCGAGTCATGCATTGCTTACTCTCCGGTGAGTCATGCTTCAAAGATTCACACGGTTAGTCCTGAAGCCAACTTGATAAGTAAGAATGGTCTTCAGAGACGTTCTGACATATATATTGATAACAACTGTGATATAGAAGAAGATGAAAGTGGATGGGAAACGGCGAGCCATGTTGAAGATCAAGGATCAAGTTGTTCACCCGAAGGGAGTGCCCCTTCGGTGACTAAGAAAGGTCGAAAGAGCAATGCCTCGGGGATAAGTGTGATAGAATGGGAAGGAAATGCAGGTGAGGAGACCCCATTAACTGAAATAAGTGAAGTCTGTTCAGTTCCAACTAAGCCATCAAAGAGGATATCATCCATAGCAAGGCTTTGGAGGTCAGGACTGACAAACGAGGACAATTTTAAGATTATCTCTATGGAGGGAATGAACGGGAGGCTTTCAAATGGAAAGGTATCTAATGGGGGAGTCATGTCTCCTGAATGGGGACTTGATAAAAGTGGACTAAGCCCCCAAGACATTATATGCCAATTAAGTTCTCCTGAGTCAGGAAGCGTGCATAATCGAGGCATGAAAGGCTGCATTCCGCGTACTGGACCAAAGGGTAGTTTGAAGTCAAGACTAATGGAAGCTAGGATGGAAAGCAACAAGGTTCAGCTGCGCCATGTTCTGAAACAGAAGATTTAGATCTGAGCTTAGCCATGTTCTGAAGAATGACACACATGCAGCATTTTGTTTTGAATTGTGGAAGTATAAATCTGCTGCTTTATAGAAAAATTGCTCAGAAATGATGGGTGGTCATAAATAAATTCAACTTTCCTGCCTCGGGTTAACCATGTTTTAATTCTTCATTTCACTCATTAAACAGATAGTATTTTCCTCCCACTAAGCCAATGCCTCAATAATCTCTTAGAAATAGCCAGTTTTGTAATATGCTTCATTTTGTGTAGGATCTTATGAAAATCATGAGAAGCATGTTGCTTTTGTTGTATCATAAAGTGTGAGAACAAATTTGCACTGAAACTAGATCAGCATAAAGTATAAATGATAGCATTTTCCTTTTCACAATTTTATTTTATTCTCTTTCTTTCTGACAAGGTTCTTCACTTAGATAATTCTCTGTGAGTTGTGTTGGAAATTAAATACCTGTCTCGGGCTCTCGGCCATGATTTAATGTTTGGTTTGTTATGTTGTACTGTAACACAAATGTGTAGATGTAGCTTAGAACGTGTCATAGATCTTTTAGGAGATTAGGTATGAAACCTACCTGAACAATGAGATAAGGGACCACTTACCCTTGTACGTCTCATTGTCATTTGGAATGATGAGGACTGTTTACTGATATAAATAATTAAAATAATAGTAGTTTCTTTTTCCTATTTATTCCCGTTTAATAACTAGAGTATGGTATTATACTGTGTATCTGCAGTACCTTTAGGTATCTAAATCTTCATATTCATTTTTAAGAAAGTTATTACAAAGCTGTAGAGGATCCACATCCCTCTTAGATGGAGTTAAATTCTAACTTGTATGTTCAACCATATCCGAGAAATACTAGCAACACTCTCTTTTGAACACTCTCTCAAACACTCACTTTTTTAGAAAATTTCTTTACCAACCTCTCAACCTTCTAGTTCACCTCTGGTGAAAAACCCAAACTACCCCTGACTTCGGAAATGAACTTCCGAAATGCAAGAAAAAGGTGTTTTCGGAGATGCATCTCCGAAAGCGCCTTTTATTTTAAAAAAATTTGACTTATTTCGGAAGTTCATTTCCGAAAACAGCATTTCGGAAGTTCATTTCCGAAATACTGCGCGTTTTGCAGATTAAGCAAAACGGCCCCCTCCCCCAAATCATTTACCCTAATCTTCTTCAAACTCAACCCCAAAGAGATTTTTGTGCAAACCAGTTCCAAGCTACCTCAAAGGCTCCATCTAGTTGCTCTATTACATTCTAAAGTCCTCCAATCTATTCAATAGGTAAGCATTTTGATTTTAAGATCTATGATTAAAATGTATATTAGGGTGTTTACAAATAGCAAAAAATGTATTAGGTTAGGTTTATACTGATATTTAGGATGTTTAGAATGTGTATACATAGGTTTGAATTTTGATTTTGGGGTCTGCCATTGAAGGTTGAAGAAAAGCTCTGCGCAGGGGTGTTTCGGAAGTTCATTTCCAAAAACACCTCCATCCCAGTTTCGGAAATGAACTTCCGAACTGTATCAGAAGTGCAATTTTTTTTTGTTTTTTCATTTGTCTCGCATATTAATCGATTTCAATTTCGATTGTTTACAGGAACATGACAGGCAACCAGCCAGCACGCATCAGACAGGGCAGGGAGTCCCAGACTGCGTCGGCTAGACGCGAGCGGGCGGCGGCGCAGCTGGCGTCGACACGCGGGCGGGGCCGGGTGTCGCACGCTTGCGAAAATAAACAGAGTCGCCACCAATATATTTATCCCAAAGAGGGAAAGGAATATCAGAAAACCTAAGATGAATAAGAACGAGGTCTTTCGACCAGAGATAGGGTACGGGAGTCGGTTACGCAAGGGGAAGGTACTAGCACCCCTCACGCCCATCGTACTCGATGGTATCCACCTATGTTTGTTGCTATCTAAAGGGTGTATAAATCTAAAGCTTAATTACTAAGGGAATGCATGCCAAAGAAAGAAAAAGAAACACGGGGAAAATAAGGTTTATAAATAGTTGTGCTCGCTTAGGCCCCACGACCTAATGCCTACGTATCCTTTTCAGGAATCAGAGCGCCGTAGTTCGGCTCCATATTTTTGTTTGTTTTTGTGTTTTTTAGTGGACGAAGTTACATTCGCACTCCGCTGCTCGACCTCTGGAGTCTTAAGCTGGGAATGGAGCGGAAATAACGTGTCCGATTAAAGAATGCCTCGGAGGCAAGGGAGAAAAGAGATTGGTTTGTGTCTTTTATGTGTGATTTCATGATGGACGAAAACCTACTACAAGGCATCGCATCACTTCCTCACTTTGATTAGCTCTGAGCCTTTATTAGATATTTTGAAGTGTTTTTGTTTAGGTGTCTTTTAAGGGAAATTAATTTGTGATTTAGATCATACCAAAAAGAGTTTTGTTTTGCATATTTAGAGAACACACATCGAGGCCTACGCCACAATCGTTTCTCTAAATAACGGTTAAGAAATACATCGAGGTTTCACACCTCAATCATTTCTTCTCCGCTAAGTAAAGGAGATACAAAAAGAGTTCTTTTGTGAATATTTAGAGAATGCACATCGAGGCCTACACCACGATCGTTTCTCTAAACAACGGTTAAGAAATACATCGAGGCTTCACACCTCAATCATTTCTTCTCCGCTAAGTAGGAAAGAACATACATCGAGGCCTACGCCTCAATCATTTCTTTCTTACTATGAAATATAGTAACGGTATGATCTTCATCGATATTTATTAAGTATTTTAAAAGTTGAAAAGAAAGGAAGGAAGACTAGCCTAAAATGAATAAATAGCCTAATGTCATGATTATACCCAATTGTTAGGATTTTAAGGGAAAAGACTAACCTAAAGGTTATGGAGATTACAGGTCCTAAAATCTAAGGAAACACACAAGTGAAACCACAAATACAAGTAAAAATTACAAGTAAACAATGGTACAAAATTAGTACAAAAATGACTAAAAGGATGACTTGAAAGTATAGCACAACATGAAAACAAATGGTTCAAAACAATTCACAATATAATGCAAAATTAGTACAAAAACATGAAACTAAACAAGTCAAAATGGATTAAAAGACTAATTATTTTCTATGATTTTTATATAACAAAGGCAAGAATTCTAATCAAGAAAAAGAATTAAAATAAAAGCCTAAACTAATATTTTTTGTGATCGTTTTTTATGTCAAAAATTATGTTAAAGTCTCAAAATTCATAGGAAAAAATTAGCTTTTATTTACTCAAAGAAATGGTAAAAAATCTAATTAGAACCTAACAATATCAATTGAAACTGGGGGTGTAAACTGAAATATATGGTGTGAAGAGTAAATGGGCGCAGGGCCCAGGGAACCGGCCCACACAAATTGTTTTTGTTCAGATTTTCTTATGTCAGAAAAAGATATGGGCTCAGAGGGGGTGCAGATTCTGAAATTCATAGGCCCGGTGCAAAGTGATCCATCAGATTTCAATCTCTATTACCTAATTTTGATATTAATTAAAATAATTGGATTAAATTTAATAAAAAAACTAAAAGGGAAATTGGGGGAAATTAGGGTTTATTGGTAACGATTCAGCTTTTCTCTTACTCAGACTCTCTCATCTCACTCTCTTCACAAACGGCGCCTCCGGCGGCCAACCACTCCGGCGAGCGTTTTGAACGCCGCCGCGAACCAAAAGACATCTCCTTTCGTGAAATCAGACTCCCCACCTCTCCATCGTCTCTTATCTCTCGCCTAAGAATCTAACAAGAGTGAACCCTAAGTCTAAGAGAGCAGATTCAAGCCTGAGCTTCAACGAATTCAAGCATCATAGAGAGAGTAATGAACGACACAGGGAAAGGATGAGTGATTCGAGAACTTACTGACCGGGGCAGCTTCCGGTGGCTCTTCGCACTGACGGCGCCGGAGAGGTGTCTTCGTGAAATCCAGGTAATAGCTATCGTCTTCCGCTTCGAATTCAATTGCTTGAGATTCTTTTTCTGTTACGCTTTTCTACTTCTTTAATTTCTGTTATCGATGCTCTATATCATTACCAGTAAATTGAATGGAGAAGGAGAAAGATACTGATGATATATTGAGGATGATGAAGAGAATTCTTGAAGTGGTGGTGAAGATGATGATGATTGACGGTTGAGAAGATGAAGACGGTTGGGGAGAGTGATAAGGATCAATGAAGAGAAAATGGTGGAGAAGTTTGATGAAGATTGAAGAGATTGAAGATGATGGAGATGATGATGGAAGGTGAGAAGTGAATCGGGAGAGAGATTGAAGGATGATGTGTATGGAGATGAGAGAATGGTTGAGAGGCTGAGAATTTGGAAGAATGGTAGAGGAATTGTGGTGAAGAAGCTGAATGAAGGTGGAGGTCCTGATTTTATAGCAATGAAGGTTAGTTAGCTCCTGATTTT
This sequence comes from Vicia villosa, assembly GCF_029867415.1. Taxonomy (NCBI): domain Eukaryota; kingdom Viridiplantae; phylum Streptophyta; class Magnoliopsida; order Fabales; family Fabaceae; genus Vicia; species Vicia villosa. The sequence continues at coordinate 14,436 of NW_026706608.1, forward strand.
GCAGTTAGCAGTTTGTTATATTTCTGTTTTGGTAGTTATAGAATCGGTTAGAGGTTGGTTTTTCTGTTAGGTTGCAGTTGGAAATCTGTTTGACAGTTAGTTGTATGGTTAGAGGCAGTTAATTGATTAACTGTTAGAAGGGGTTAGGGGCTGATAGTTAAAATTGGTTAGGAAAGGCTGTTATAACTGTTATGAGGTGGTTAAGTTATGTGTACAGGGACAGTTAGGAAGGTTAGAGAATTGTTTAGGGAATTTTGTTATGGTTGAATGTATGGATGCAGGACTGACTTGTTGTATTTCTTCACTTCTATTTTGTAGGGTTAATGGCTGCATTTTTTTCTCGTCTATTGGTGAGTTGTTGAAGGGCTGGTTCGGACATGAAGAAGTGAAGATGGATGCAGGTTTTATGATGAATACAGGGGCTGTTTTGGTATGGATGTGAAGATGTGATGCTGTTGTAGGAGAACTAGGATTTGTAGTAGAATATGCTATTTGAACTATGAAGTGTATAATGCCATGACTTTCATAAAACGTATCTCTTTGATTCTTGAAGTTGTAATAAACTTCTCTTTTTTTCTCTTTTTTTTGATTTGTTTGAGACACCGTCTTGTAGCGATTCTTGGGCTTGAGATCATGAATGATGTGGATTTGTAATAAAAATAATATCAGCATTTGTTGTAATGAAGTTTGGCAATTTGTAATGAATGGACCTTGTGGAATTTGGAGGATGTGGTATTGGCATTTGATTTGAATTTTGTATGATGACTTTTCCCTCCATTGGCCTTTTTTGAATTTTAATTTTCTAGCTTTATCAATTCTTGTAACCTTGAGTGCATGTTCATATGATGGGATAACTCCAAAATATAATATAGACTTGCTTAAAAGTCTCGGCCAAACACTTCCACTCTTGATAGGATTCATAATATACCAAGTGAACTCTAACTCTCATAAGGTCCAAAACATACGTAACTTGTGATCCAAGTAACCCAATATATTATACTTTTGTTGATGAGATGAAACCATAATCCAAGCTCCTTGAAATAGAATGACTTTGTATGATGATGACACGACATACCATGGATCCGAGCCTTAATCCCATAGTCCCATATTCAAATAAGAACCAAATGAATCAAGCTTGAGTGAGGTAGAACTCTTAATCTCCAAGACCCTTGATCTCATGCTAAGTTTTACGGATTAATGAAATATGGTGCATTGGATGACCTAATGAATGTATGCATGGAATGCGAATCTTAAGCCAGTTAAAATAAAATTAGGTGGGCAAATTTTGGGGTGCAACAGCTGCCCCTATTTAATCGTCTTAAACCTGAAAGTGAGATTGGCGCTAGCCTTTCGAACATTCAAGGTAGAAGAAGATTAAATATCAAGAGAACCCGAAAATTTGCCCGATGAGAGATAAGATCCACTGGGGAAGAAATGGCGTCAACTCCACTGAGGAAAAGTGTATCAATTCTGGATTGATTAAAGTAACTCTGGGTTAAAATGGAATAAAATTCAACTCTGGGTTGAAGAAGAATAGCGGGTCAACTCTGGGTCGAAGAATAAAGGGGAAGTCAACTCTGGGTTGGACGAGATGTAAACATCAACTCTGGGTTGAGAATAGAAAGGGAAATCAGTATTAATGGGACAAGATATAGGCATCAACTCTGGGTTGAGAAAGAAGGAAAGAAAATCAACTCTGGGTTGAAAACAAGAGATAGACATCAACTCTGGGTTGAGAGAAAGTAATTTAACTTTGGGTTAGAAATGAAATAAACGTCAACTCTGGGTTGAAAAAGCAAACGTGGGTCAACTCTGGGTTGAAGGATAAAGGGAAATCAACTCTAGGTTGAGGATAATGGGTAGACATCAACTCTGGGTTGAGAGAGGGTAATCCAACTCTGGGTTGAAAGAGGAAAGATGATCGATTAGGAATAACCATCAACTCTGGGTTGGATGGGAGAGAAAGAAGGTAACCGTCAACTCTGGGTTGAGCGGGAAAGGAGGAGTCAATTCTGGATTGAACAAGGGATAAACATTAACTGTGGGTTGAGAGGGAAAGAGAAATCAATTCTGGATTGAATAAGGGATAACCATCAACTCTGGGTTGAGAGGGGAAGAGAAATCAATTCTGGATTAAATAAGGGATAACTATCAACTCTGGGTTGAGAAGGGAAGAAAGAAAAGGGTCAACTCTGGGTTGAATAAAAGACAATCGTCAACTCTGGGTTGAGCGGGAAAAGACAAGAGATAACCGTCAACTCTGGGTTGAATGGGAGAGAGATCATTAACTCGGGGTCAAAATATGGAGGGAAAGTCAACTCTGGGTTGAACTCACAGACATCAACTCTGGGTTGAAGAAAGATGAACATGATTGACTTTGGGAGATGACACCACAATGGTAACTCCGAGTGATCCAGTGGAATATCAATTGAATGCTTGTAGAGAACCCATCTGATGAGTAACTTGGCTTATGCTTCACATGCAAATGTTTGACTTACTTAATGCACTTCTGATGATGCAATGTTATGGATTCTATATGCAGTGTACTGATTGATTATGATTTCTGCTTTGTGGAATAGATTAGGCGGAGTTCTGAAATTCTGTTTGAGAGTCAAGGTAGGGTAGATGCCCCTGCTTTATTGATGATTGGATCATGTGGAAAAAATGATAATGAGAATGCAATGATATGCATGATGCATGTATGACTATGGATGGAATGATTGTCTCCAAGATACAAGGAGTGGATGGAGGAATCCTTGCAGGAAGGTTGTTGCTTGAAGGATAGCCCTTGTGAAGGTGAGGTGTTTGGCTTGACTCCTCGACACTTGTCTCGATATCTGACACTTGATTGAAGATGAAGAGATGAATTGTTACTAGCTTGCCCCAGCTTGTATGATCTCTTGAGATAGAACTTTGATAATGCTTGAATCATGGAGATTTGCGATGGACTGCCCCAGTGTCGATCATGGAATGGATGCCCCATATTGAAAGGAACTCTTCCACCAAATGGATGTTTAAGATATTTGCTCGGTGGATGACCAACCTTTGCCTTTGTAAGATTATTCGATGGAATTTCAATGTTGAACTATCCTTGGTATCAAGTACTTACTTTCAAGTTAGAGACAATTCTGTTTTGAAAAGGATAATGAGAATGCAATGCACATGTTAATCTCAAAGAAAAGTTTTATTTGTCAAAATGTTGTACTGATACGAACACAAATGACACAGCAACATTAGGAGTCAGTTTGACATGATTTTACAGTTTGTATGCTTTCGGAACGAACCCTGCTTCAATTAGGACTTTTGAGGGTTGTAACGTGGCCGGGTTCACGGTTTGAGAAACAAAGGATAAAGGCTCAAGTTCTACTTAACCCACCCCTTCTTCGTGATGTTCTCCAGTCCTACGTTCAGCTAGTTCGACACGAGTATTCACTTTTCAGGAAGGATTGTGATGGATGAGGATCCTTTATGGCTTTGGCGGAGGTGGCAGCCACCCTTTGATTCTTTTGTTGATGGTCACAACAACTTGTCCCTTGGAGGATTTTTCTTTTGCTTTGTTTTTTTACTTTCCCTAACTTTTGCCTGGACAAAGAGTTTCTTTTGAATTTGGTTTTCGTTGTCCAGCGGGATATGCCCTAATTTTTGCCTAAGTCATTTGCTTCAAAGCTCTTCCTTTATTTTTGACTTAGCGGGCTATTATTTCTTTTTTGATTCATAACTTTTTTCATTCTTTTTTGTCTCGTTCGGGAACAAGTTGTATGACTTTTGTGACTGACTTGATGAAAAGGTTATGACTGCCTTATTCTCAGTGAATGAGAGACATCCGTTGTGGATTGTGCTCTTCTTCTTTGTTGTGAGAGATAGAATATGATTGATCCTCTGATGGAATACCTGAAATTTGAACGCTCGGTCGCACTAACTGAAGACTACCCTGCCCCTGGTTAATATTGAGGGTTTTGAATTTTTTTTGAAAAGAAACTACTACTCCTTAGGCTCAAAGGGGTTGACGAAGGTTTCACTCCCTTATAACTCCGGTGTTTAGGAATTGAAACAATGCCTGTACATCGTCAGCAGGATCTTGTTCCAAAAGCATACAATTAGTAGTTCGTGTGTTTTTGATTTTCATCATTCTCCTTTTTTGGTTGCTTAAGACAAGTGAGTTGAATATCAATGAACATAATGACAAGAATGGAATGATTTGAGAAAAACATGTATATTGCATTATTTTTATTTATTCAAACAGAATGAGTTTCTTACAATGAGAAGTACTTGATAACAACAAAAGTAATACAGTTGAAAATGCTTGAGAAGTCTAAACAATGGCAAGATTGGCCTTATTCTAATGCAAATGAGATGTTCTCTGACAAACATAAAGTCTTTAGGCTCCTTTGGTGGAAGGTGCCCCCTTTAGGGGGCATGGAGTTTTCTGATGGTAGCTTGATCTTATTTGTAATTCTCCATGATTCTTCTTCTGTGAGCTCTTGTCAGATATCGGTGTGGAGGAATCGTCTTGACTGATCTGATGGAGAGAAATAGGTAAGAGTATTGGTAGCCATGAATGCACATGCATGAATGCAAAATGTTAATGATGATGCAAATGCAACATAAATCAGGATCAAGGATCAAGGCCTCTTGGATAACAACTTCTCATGGTCAATAAGATATGGTCGAATCCTCCAGATTCAGAGGTTCGACGTTGCTTTCTGGATAAACAGCTTGTGCATAAGTCAAAGATGGTCGAACCCTCCAGATTCAGAGGTTCGACGTTGATTCTGATAGATAGCTTTTGCATAAGTCATATAAGGTCAAACCTCCATATTCAGAGGTTCGACGTTGATTCTGATAGATAACTGATGTAGAACTTCTGTATAAGTCAAATGTCCCAGGATCAAAGGTTCGACGCCTTTTTGAATGCCAGGAAAACCAATAGTCACCAACATAACATGTACCTGCACCTGTATAGAGTATGATTCCCTCCCCACTCACAGGTGTAGTCTAGGTCAGGGTAAGGTCATGAAACGCAGTATACGGTCCGCCCGAAGGTAAGCATCGTCACAGCGCGGATGCGGGTGACGATAATACCTCCGTTTGAAACCACTACTCTGCTCGTGGTCACATAATCCATCCCGAGACGTACACCTCGAGACAAACTATGCTCCCACTCTATCCTAGGGTCCCTAGAGTGCACTCATAGCCTGTGTATTGGGCCTTTTACCTCATAGAACATCCCACCCAACCTGCAAACAGAGAAAATATGTGGTCCCCACGGGGACCCATAATATAGTCCAGATGCATGCGGAAAGTAAATACGATATGCAAACAGAAATAAACATGATACGGAAACATATATACACAGGATGTAAGCATATAAATAAACAAATAAAAACACCCAAAGAAAAGAAACAAACAAAGGCTAGGATCGACTCGCTAAGAATGGACCAGCACAGGTCTATCACATCCCCAGCAGAGTCGCCAGCTGGCGCACGCTTGCGAAAATAAACAGAGTCGCCACCAATATATTTATCCCAAAGAGGGAAAGGAATATCAGAAAACCTAAGATGAATAAGAACGAGGTCTTTCGACCAGAGATAGGGTACGGGAGTCGGTTACGCAAGGGGAAGGTACTAGCACCCCTCACGCCCATCGTACTCGATGGTATCCACCTATGTTTGTTTCTATCTAAAGGGTGTATAAATCTAAAGCTTAATTACTAAGGGAATGCATGCCAAAGAAAGAAAAAGAAACACGGGGAAAATAAGGTTTATAAATAGTTGTGCTCGCTTAGGCCCCACGACCTAATGCCTACGTATCCTTTTCAGGAATCAGAGCGCCGTAGTTCGGCTCCATATTTTTGTTTGTTTTTGTGTTTTTTAGTGGACGAAGTTACATTCGCACTCCGCTGCTCGACCTCTGGAGTCTTAAGCTGGGAATGGAGCGGAAATAACGTGTCCGATTAAAGAATGCCTCGGAGGCAAGGGAGAAAAGAGATTGGTTTGTGTCTTTTATGTGTGATTTCATGATGGACGAAAACCTACTACAAGGCATCGCATCACTTCCTCACTTTGATTAGCTCTGAGCCTTTATTAGATATTTTGAAGTGTTTTTGTTTAGGTGTCTTTTAAGGGAAATTAATTTGTGATTTAGATCATACCAAAAAGAGTTTTGTTTTGCATATTTAGAGAACACACATCGAGGCCTACGCCACAATCGTTTCTCTAAATAACGGTTAAGAAATACATCGAGGTTTCACACCTCAATCATTTCTTCTCCGCTAAGTAAAGGAGATACAAAAAGAGTTCTTTTGTGAATATTTAGAGAATGCACATCGAGGCCTACACCACGATCGTTTCTCTAAACAACGGTTAAGAAATACATCGAGGCTTCACACCTCAATCATTTCTTCTCCGCTAAGTAGGAAAGAACATACATCGAGGCCTACGCCTCAATCATTTCTTTCTTACTATGAAATATAGTAACGGTATGATCTTCATCGATATTTATTAAGTATTTTAAAAGTTGAAAAGAAAGGAAGGAAGACTAGCCTAAAATGAATAAATAGCCTAATGTCATGATTATACCCAATTGTTAGGATTTTAAGGGAAAAGACTAACCTAAAGGTTATGGAGATTACAGGTCCTAAAATCTAAGGAAACACACAAGTGAAACCACAAATACAAGTAAAAATTACAAGTAAACAATGGTACAAAATTAGTACAAAAATGACTAAAAGGATGACTTGAAAGTATAGCACAACATGAAAACAAATGGTTCAAAACAATTCACAATATAATGCAAAATTAGTACAAAAACATGAAACTAAACAAGTCAAAATGGATTAAAAGACTAATTATTTTCTATGATTTTTATATAACAAAGGCAAGAATTCTAATCAAGAAAAAGAATTAAAATAAAAGCCTAAACTAATATTTTTTGTGATCGTTTTTTATGTCAAAAATTATGTTAAAGTCTCAAAATTCATAGGAAAAAATTAGCTTTTATTTACTCAAAGAAATGGTAAAAAATCTAATTAGAACCTAACAATATCAATTGAAACTGGGGGTGTAAACTGAAATATATGGTGTGAAGAGTAAATGGGCGCAGGGCCCAGGGAACCGGCCCACACAAATTGTTTTTGTTCAGATTTTCTTATGTCAGAAAAAGATATGGGCTCAGAGGGGGTGCAGATTCTGAAATTCATAGGCCCGGTGCAAAGTGATCCATCAGATTTCAATCTCTATTACCTAATTTTGATATTAATTAAAATAATTGGATTAAATTTAATAAAAAAACTAAAAGGGAAATTGGGGGAAATTAGGGTTTATTGGTAACGATTCAGCTTTTCTCTTACTCAGACTCTCTCATCTCACTCTCTTCACAAACGGCGCCTCCGGCGGCCAACCACTCCGGCGAGCGTTTTGAACGCCGCCGCGAACCAAAAGACATCTCCTTTCGTGAAATCAGACTCCCCACCTCTCCATCGTCTCTTATCTCTCGCCTAAGAATCTAACAAGAGTGAACCCTAAGTCTAAGAGAGCAGATTCAAGCCTGAGCTTCAACGAATTCAAGCATCATAGAGAGAGTAATGAACGACACAGGGAAAGGATGAGTGATTCGAGAACTTACTGACCGGGGCAGCTTCCGGTGGCTCTTCGCACTGACGGCGCCGGAGAGGTGTCTTCGTGAAATCCAGGTAATAGCTATCGTCTTCCGCTTCGAATTCAATTGCTTGAGATTCTTTTTCTGTTACGCTTTTCTACTTCTTTAATTTCTGTTATCGATGCTCTATATCATTACCAGTAAATTGAATGGAGAAGGAGAAAGATACTGATGATATATTGAGGATGATGAAGAGAATTCTTGAAGTGGTGGTGAAGATGATGATGATTGACGGTTGAGAAGATGAAGACGGTTGGGGAGAGTGATAAGGATCAATGAAGAGAAAATGGTGGAGAAGTTTGATGAAGATTGAAGAGATTGAAGATGATGGAGATGATGATGGAAGGTGAGAAGTGAATCGGGAGAGAGATTGAAGGATGATGTGTATGGAGATGAGAGAATGGTTGAGAGGCTGAGAATTTGGAAGAATGGTAGAGGAATTGTGGTGAAGAAGCTGAATGAAGGTGGAGGTCCTGATTTTATAGCAATGAAGGTTAGTTAGCTCCTGATTTTGCAGTTAGCAGTTTGTTATATTTCTGTTTTGGTAGTTATAGAATCGGTTAGAGGTTGGTTTTTCTGTTAGGTTGCAGTTGGAAATCTGTTTGACAGTTAGTTGTATGGTTAGAGGCAGTTAATTGATTAACTGTTAGAAGGGGTTAGGGGCTGATAGTTAAAATTGGTTAGGAAAGGCTGTTATAACTGTTATGAGGTGGTTAAGTTATGTGTACAGGGACAGTTAGGAAGGTTAGAGAATTGTTTAGGGAATTTTGTTATGGTTGAATGTATGGATGCAGGACTGACTTGTTGTATTTCTTCACTTCTATTTTGTAGGGTTAATGGCTGCATTTTTTTCTCGTCTATTGGTGAGTTGTTGAAGGGCTGGTTCGGACATGAAGAAGTGAAGATGGATGCAGGTTTTATGATGAATACAGGGGCTGTTTTGGTATGGATGTGAAGATGTGATGCTGTTGTAGGAGAACTAGGATTTGTAGTAGAATATGCTATTTGAACTATGAAGTGTATAATGCCATGACTTTCATAAAACGTATCTCTTTGATTCTTGAAGTTGTAATAAACTTCTCTTTTTTTCTCTTTTTTTTGATTTGTTTGAGACACCGTCTTGTAGCGATTCTTGGGCTTGAGATCATGAATGATGTGGATTTGTAATAAAAATAATATCAGCATTTGTTGTAATGAAGTTTGGCAATTTGTAATGAATGGACCTTGTGGAATTTGGAGGATGTGGTATTGGCATTTGATTTGAATTTTGTATGATGACTTTTCCCTCCATTGGCCTTTTTTGAATTTTAATTTTCTAGCTTTATCAATTCTTGTAACCTTGAGTGCATGTTCATATGATGGGATAACTCCAAAATATAATATAGACTTGCTTAAAAGTCTCGGCCAAACACTTCCACTCTTGATAGGATTCATAATATACCAAGTGAACTCTAACTCTCATAAGGTCCAAAACATACGTAACTTGTGATCCAAGTAACCCAATATATTATACTTTTGTTGATGAGATGAAACCATAATCCAAGCTCCTTGAAATAGAATGACTTTGTATGATGATGACACGACATACCATGGATCCGAGCCTTAATCCCATAGTCCCATATTCAAATAAGAACCAAATGAATCAAGCTTGAGTGAGGTAGAACTCTTAATCTCCAAGACCCTTGATCTCATGCTAAGTTTTACGGATTAATGAAATATGGTGCATTGGATGACCTAATGAATGTATGCATGGAATGCGAATCTTAAGCCAGTTAAAATAAAATTAGGTGGGCAAATTTTGGGGTGCAACACCGGGGACGCCGTGTGCGCGTTACACAGGACTTGGTGGAGAGTTCTTCTCCTTCAGGCTATAGGAGTAGGCTGGCTCGGGTATCTTCTTCCCGCCAGCGAGAGGAGGAGGATGATGATGAGGAGGAGGAGGAGGAGGAGGTCATACCGGATGTTGACCCTCCAGTCGGGGAGGAGGAGGAGCAGGAGGAGCAGGAGGTGGATAGCTATCCGGGAGGGCCTTTTGACACTTCCCTGCTGATTCACTACCAGGATCACGTCGCTCGGCGGATCTGGGAGGGAGAGGTATTTTTTTTAACTTAGCCGTTTATTTGTCACCATTTTTTATAATTTTACCGTTTATTTCTCGCTTATTTGTTTTTTTTTGTAACAGGAGAGAGAGCCATTGAAAATGGTGAACCACTCCAGGAAGATTTTCGGTCTGTTTAAACCAGCAGCTCAGTGGTTTAACGACCATGTGCGAGGTTCAGGGCTTAGCGGGCTCTGCATGACCGGGTACACCACCATCAGCACCGGCATGCAGGGGGCATTTGTGGAGCGCTGGCACAAGGAGACGTCATCTTTCCACCTGCCGGTTGGGGAGATGACGATCACCTTGCATGACGTCCAGTGTCTTCTCCACCTGCCTATTAGGGGGCCGCTGTTGACCCACTCCAAGATCCAGAGGGTGGAGGCCATTGAGTGGATGACGCTCTATCTGGGCATGGAGGAGGAGGTTGCTCACTTTGAGTGCGCCACGACTTGTGGGCCTCATGTCCGGTTCACTACACTGAAGATCTATTTTGAGTTCCACCTGGACGCGGCGGCCGAGGCCGAGCAGGAGGATAACGACCTGTTCACACAGTATCACCGCGACTGCGCTCTCCGGTGCTGGTACATGCATGTGGTAGGCGCTGCATGCTTTGTGGACAAGAGCGCCAGGTACGTCGACGTGACCTACCTCCGCTATTTCATGGACCTGGATACCGTTCACCAGTGGAACTGGGGGGCAGCTACTCTGGCATATCTCTACCAGAAGCTGAATGAGGCCTCCAACTGGAGGACGAGGCAGCTGGTCGGATCCTGCACTCTGCTTACGGTACGTTTGATTTTAACACATTCTCGTATTTATTTATTTATTTATGTTTCGTATTTAATTTTAATACATTATCTTGTTTCTGTTTCAGAGCTGGATCATCTCCTACTTCTCCCGCATCCACGGCTTCCACATCGATCCTGAGTATGTGGACCCCATGCCCAGGGCCGCCAGATACGTTCTCCAGAGGGGGAACGATGCGGTGGGACCATACCGCCTGTACCTGGACCGCACGATGCACGACGACGTCACCTGGAGGCTGTTCGCCGACTGTAATACGGTGAACTGACTTTTATTTTTATAAGCAACAATGTTGCGGTGTGCAAGAGTCGCCACCGACTTTTATTTTATCCAATTAGGAAAGGTATAAAAGAACAGGAAAGACCTTAAGTAAAGATTTGAGTTCGGGGGGTAGGTTATGAAAAGGGAAGGTGTAAGCACCCTTTTCATCTGTAGTTATCTACGGGCTCTTAGTTGCTTGGCTCACTTTTATTTGAAATGTTTGATTTGTTTGAAAGAGTAGTGTGTGTTTAGAAAAAAACACTTTCGTTTTGAAAATGTCTAAAAAGACAATGTTAAAAAAACATGGTGTGAAAAGTATCTGTTTTTATTTGAATTGATTGTGAGCAAGCACTTAAGAGTTCCTACCCTAAGTTTGTAAGGTCTTTCCTATTCATTAAGGCTTTCCTTGGGCGATAGTACTATCCATACCATTTTAGGGCAGGTAGTCCTATACAATGGATGTGCGGGTCATCGAAGGGTCATCGAATCGTCATAGGGGCTATCCATACCATAGTGAGGGTAGGTAGCCCTATGAGATATGAATAGTCATAAAGGCAACCAGTAAAGACTCCTTAGCATACGAAGGGACAATCATCATTTATCGAGGCAACATCGAGGGACGAGATCATGTTTATCGTAGGCAACTCGAAGGGACTATGATCTTTATATTGAGGGACTATGATGATTTTATCGAAGGCAACAGGCTAAGGAGTCCCTACGCTCGAAGGGACTTGACTATTGTTTTCCGAAAGGCAACGTAAGAGAGGGTTACCCTAGAGGTGAGTGAGTGCAAGTATGTTGTATTCAGCTATCTTATTTATCTTGGAATTAGAAGTGATCTAACGATTGATTTTATCTTTCCATACAATCCTAAGGCATACATCTAAGCAGTTAATATATACAGAAAAATAAAGGTGCGGAAATTAAAATGTCCTACGCTATTACATGGCTTTGGGGCAGTTACATTATTTATAAAAAATGCGAATACATAGTAAATGTATAAAGAGGGAATTTGCGAATGTCCACAATGCTCCAAAGGCTCAAGATAGTACCTCATAAAAACACAAAATGTTAGTAACAATAAAATAATAGAGGAGGAAATACCAAAAATATTAACAAAACTAAGCATATTAAACTCTGAAAGAAAATGACTAATTAAAATATTTTTGGTGTTTTATATTTTAATATTTTTTTTGTTTTTATTTTTTAAGTGATTTTATGTACAGGTATGGAATTATTTACAAGTTAAATTAATCGGAGAAAGATCTAAAAAAAACCATACACAAATTAATAATTTATCTTGATTAAAAAAAAAACTAATCTAATTAACTATACAAGTTAAAATATTTTTTGCATTTTTATATCTTTTAGGTGTTTTTAATAAACAGGAATAATTAAATTAAGTGAAAAATAATCTAATTAACTGGAATAATATTAACCTGATTAAAATAAAATTAAACAATTGAAAAAGAGTTGATTAAAATGAAGTAGTGAACTTAATAATAATATTAATAAAACTAGACTAAAGATGATGAACAAGGGCGCCACTTTTTATATTAAGGTGGAATTTTTATTCATTTTTTTTAAATTCAAATCAATAACCAATCCTAAGTTGACACATGGATGTAGTTTTTTCGATTAAAAAAAGGAGAATATACAATATCATGTTGCAACACAACACCACCATTCTCTCTCACATAATGTAGTTTTATATTTATTCATCTCATAGAAACATTGCAGGCAACAGACACCAAACCATATATATATATATATTTTTTTTGACTAAACCATATATCTTCTTTTAAACCTCAATAAAAACACAAACTATGAAAACAAAGAGAGAGTAATTACCCGCCATAAAGAGATCTTCGTTGCATTTTTCCGGTGTGCGTTCGGCAGAGCTCAAAAGCGAATGAGCGGAAGATCCACCGCTGCTATTTGATGGGAGGTCGAACAGGAGTATTGCCGTTGTTCGTGCGTCGACGGTATGAGTTCGTCGAAGGCGGCGCTGCTCCTTAATGGTGAGGCTGCCTTTGCGGGTTGCGACGCGACGGTCCTCGAGTGGTCCCGATCTGTTTTAATTTGTGTTTCTTCAACCTGTGAGCAAAACAGAAAAAAGACAAACAATACTGGGATATGGAAAACATTAGTGTAATCAATTTATAGAATAACTCATGTATTGTTTGTGATGCTTCTTTTTGTTGTTGTTCTTCCTCCTATATTATAGGAGAGGTGGTTAAGGTTTTGTATGGCTGAGATTTAGTGAATGGATTATGAGAATGGTAGATGAAAAATATATATAAACGTTATTACTAGTTGGTGGTGTAATGGTTGAGAAAAAGGATTTACAGTGCTATCATGTGGGGTATTTTTACAGAATGAATGGTTTATTGTGTATGAAAGCGGTATGTGTGAGGGAGAAAATAAGGATTAGGAAGTTCCTGTACGTGAAAGTGGGTTTGTTAGTGTCGATTAGGATTAGTGTCCAATGGCCTCTCCCTATTGTGTAAAAATGTTCTACATTTATAAGGTGGAATTAGGTTAAATGAAAATGGAAAGAAATCATTTAGTCAGTCAAAATAATAAAATCCAAAAGAATCAAATATTATTTAATTTTGAGGATTAAGATTATTTTAAATAACTATAATGATTTTTCCCTAATATACTAATTTCTACCTAAAATGAGAACCAAAATTAAATCTTTTTAAATCTTTTTATTTTTATGATTTTTTTGTTATTTTTTTGGATTAAAATGGAAAAAAGTTAAAAAAAGTATTTTTTAAATAATAAATAAATAAAATACGAAAATAATTTTTAAATAATAAAAAGAACTCTTTTTTTTTTTTTTAATATAAAATAAAAATAAAATTAAGACTGTTAGAAACAAATAAAAGGAAAAAAATGTTAGAGGTGGGATTTGAACCCGGGACCTTACACTTGCAAACCTTACTTTCTTACCGACGGGGCTATGTCAATTATTTGAAATAAAATGACATATGAGAATATATGCGGGCAAATTTTGGGGTATGACACCGACTACGCTCAGGTTGTCCCCTTCGACGGGGTTGCTCTATATTCAGGCTGGTTGGCATGCGGGACCGGCATCATGGTTCGGTATCTCCCGGAGCGGTGCATGCGTCAGTTCGGATTCGTGCAGATCATACCCAGGTCACCCTTCGAGGCTGCTCCTGACACAGTGACCAGAGTGCAGCTCACTGCCATATGGGAGCATTGGGAGGATCATGTGGTACCGGAGGAGTACCGTCGCATGCGGGTCACCCAGGACTGGCACAGTGTGGAGGGGTACGTCACATGGTTCTACCGGGTGTCCCATCCTCTCTTGAGACCCGACGTTCCCGGCGCTCCTAGGCCAGCACACGAGGAGATCCTGGAGAACCAGCAGGCCGAGGATGATCACGCCATTGATCTCATGCCGATCTGTCAGCGGATATCGATGATTGGGCGGGACGCGTTGGATCGAGGTATCGTGGAGCGAGGCGGTCCGGAGGCAGTCGCGGTGATGGAGATGATCGTCCTTGATGCGGACCGTGCGGCGACATACAGGCGGCAGAGGAGGGCCCAGGGCGAGAGGGTTAGGCACACCCAATAGTGGTCGGGTTTATTTATTTTTTGTTTTCGGATTGTATCTTTAGCACACTATTTTTATTTGTTTCGGTTTGTATATATTATTTTCATCGGATTAGTATTTTTTTTTGTTTATTTATCATATTAGTGTTTTCAGTCTATCTATTGTTTATTTTATTTGCCGGTAACGTTTAATTAAAATGCGGTTGCGTTTAAGAAAAAACATAAAAAAAAACACAGTTTCTGCATAATTCGGAAATGAACTTCCGAATTCACCCCCCATGAGGTATTTTCGGATGTTCATCTCCGAACGCACCCCCCATGAGGTGTTTTCGGAGATGAACTTCCGAAGCAAGGAAATTTTTTTTAAAAAAAAAGCGCTTCGGAAGTTCATTTCCGAAGCAGGGGTAGTTTGGGAATTTCGCTGGGGGTGACCCCCCATAGGGAGGTGGGTAAAGAAATTTTCCTTTTTTATTGGTTGAAACATGTGTGGGTCTTACTACTTTATGTGGGACCTATTTTCAAAATGAAAGGTCCATACATATTTCAACCAATAAGAAAGTGAGTGCTTGAGAGAGTGTTCAAAAGAGAGTGTTGCTAGCACTCCTCATCCCCATAAAGAGAGAAGGGGGAGATTAAAATATTATGTTTCGTTTAAAGGCAATTTATTTCTTCCACATCTTTTAAATTTTTATTTCAAAGAAAGCTATAGTAGTCTATATATAAATAAAGTGTTTTAATTTATTTGAATCTTTATCTAAATTTTTATAGGTGCGAAATAGCTCATTATAAATAAATTTAAAAATTAGATTATTTATCTTATTTTTTCTGTGGATTATTTTGGGATATGGTAGGTTTCTTCCTTTTTTTTTTTAAAATTTATTGGAGGAGTCCATGTCAATTAGGGGTGACAAATAGACATGTCCGTTTCGTTGGAATCTGTCTTGCAAAATCTAAAAAAAAAAAAAAATAGGGCAGGGCGGGCATAGGGTAAGGTTTGAGCTTAAAATCTTGTCTCGTCCAAAAAGAAATAAGGGTGAGGCGGACACTGCACATTTTTAACCTAAAAATTTCAAAGACATTTTGTAGTTATTTGACATTTCCTTCCACACTAGAAGCAATTTAGAATGACGGTTGATCTTTCTTTACATTGTTTTTAGAAATTTGGAGTTTGTTTTTCGTGCCTTAGAAATGTCAGAAATGTCTTGAGTTTGTGAAACATGAGATCCATATCTTGATCACTTTTATTTTGGTAGTTTTTCTTTACATTGTTTTTAGAAATTTGGAGTTTGTTTTTCGTGCCTTAGAAATTTCTTGAGTTTGTGAAACATGAGATCCATATCTTGATCACTTTTATTTTGGTAGTTTTCATCTTCTGAGTCCAAGTGTTTGGCCTTTGTAACTTTTAGTTCAAGAATTTTTATCCTTTTGTCGCCTTCTTCATTCTTAGCTAGCCTTTTTAGTTATACTTCATGTTCCTGCAACTTTTCAAACAAGGTAACCAAATTCATACAAGACAAGTCTTTAGATTCATAAATCATAGAGTTTTTAGGTTGCCAACTATAGTTTAAGCATCTAAGAAGTTTTATAACTAAATCTTCATTTTGAAATACTTTATCCAGAGTTCTCATATGATTTATAATGTGAATAAATATTTTTCATATCTTAGATGTTTTTCTCAATTTCATTCGAAAAAGCTCGTATTCATGTCATGGGTCACTGTGTTCATCTCAGTCCATTTTACTTCGGCAATACCTTCATGGATAACTTGAATGGTGTCCTACAATTCTTTGGTAGATTCATAGTAAGGAACTCATAAGAAATCATCAATACCTAGAGCGGTAATAATAATGGTTTTTGCTTTCAAATTGTACTGCACTTTTTCCTTATCCCTTTTGGTCAAAATATATTTATCTTTGTTTTCTACAACACCATTAATTAGATGTGTGAGAACAAGTGGACCATTCTTTATAGAAGTCCGAATATCATAATTCATCTTCTCTATAAATATTTTTATTTTTTTCATGAAGCACACCCCTCTTCATTGAAGGATAAATGTATGTTTAGTGACTTATTTGAAGTCATTTTTACCTCCTGAGATGATAGAATGTGGATTAGGCTTGCATACCATTTGTTAACTAAAGAACTTCAAACACAGGAGGGAGGATAATTGTAATATTTGAATTTTAAAAAATATTCATACAAATGCTTTAATTTAAAATAATTAATGCTAGAAGATGAAAAAAACATAAATGAAGCATTATAATAATAAAAAAGAGAAGAGATGGAAAATAAGCAGTTGAATAAAATAAATAGCAAAAATAGAAGAGAAAGGGATAGAAAGATTATTAGAAAAAGAGAAATGCAAAGAGAAATAGAGAGAAAGAGAGTTTGTTATAATCTTGGTAATGAAACTCTAACTGAGTCAGTTACAGGATGAGGTATATATATGTGGCTGCAGTGACAGGTGTCACTGCCAGCTCACTACCAGCACACTATTACATTGTATCACTTAATCTAACTCTATATAATACTATATACTCTAATAAAGATCACATTAGAAATTTATCTTGAGTCGGCCTAAATCATTTGACTTAATCTAGTTCTCAAAAGTCCTCCCTTGAGATTTCTACTAAAACAATCTTGAGTTTTTTTCACATGATCAGTCCAAAAAACCTTACAAAATAATTTGAGCTTTTGCACATGATCAGTCCAAAAACCTTTACAAATAACATAGAGCTTTTACGCTGACTCAACTCAATAATCTTTCACAAACAACTAGAGCTTGTACACAGGCTTAGATCAATAACTTTAAATTAAGTTTTTTACAAGTTTAGCTTGCAACATTTAAATATATTACAAAAGGATCACAAGATAAATACTCCTTTGAATAAACAATTAAAATACAACACTAGTACAACACAACTCTTAGATGAAAATTTCCACTCTATTGACACATAGACAACTATAGTGAAAAATAACTTTATAAAATAATCAAAAACCTTTACTAATGCATTTTGAAACGGGGAGAAACGTCCTTTATATAAAAAAAATGGCTAAAAAACGAAATAATCAAAGAGCTTTTTACCACTTCAATCGATTAAATCCATATCTTAATCTGTTAGCTTAGCCAAGAAAATATAAAAAATTGAATTCTGACGTTACTTATTCGATTAAAAGCCTTCTAAATCAATTAAGAGACGTTTCACTTTGTTTTAATTGATTAGAAGCAATGTTCAATCATTTAACCAATGTATTTTTCATTTCTAATTGATCAACCAAACTTCTTATTAATTCAAGCACTTGCCCATATTGATTTTAAGAAGCTTATTAGAAAGGTGAGAGATTTGAAAATACATATTGCGTGTGTGCGTGAATTGCCTTAGTACCTCAAAACTTACTCTTGTTTTTATTTACAATTAACTAATAAAAAAAGATAAAACACTAAGCGTAAGATCGTACCAGCTTTCACATCTTTAATCTTCAAGTTAACAACTTCAAGATCACCACTTTACACCTTTAAGTTCTTTTGCTTGATTCAATATTGTCTAACACTTTGACTAGAATTTGATAATTTAACTGTCGAGACTTGTGATTAATTATTTATTGTTCAAATGTCATAATCAATAACCATTGGAAGAGTTATCATTATCAAAACCACTTGACGACATAACATGCACATCATATAGAACCACAATAATAAGTAATATAATGACACATGTCATGAGAATAAGGTTTTAGACATCCGAAAAAATGTTATAATTTACCTATAAAAAGAATAAAGTGTCATGATTAAGGTACTCATTCGCAAAAATCTAAAAACATTCTTCTTTGTCTTATTCAGCCATTAACTTGAACGTTAGAGTGTTTTTAGGTAGCACCCCTCTCTTTTTTAATACACCATAGAAATATTAAAGTTAAAACGATATTGGGGACCGTCATAACCATTAAAGTTAAATATATTCTCAACATTTTTTAGGTCCAAATCAGATTAACATTCAAATCTAAGTGAACCATTTTACACCCCAATTAATATTGTGTTATGAAAATAATTACATCTTATAATTATTAACATGATATAAGAGCCTTTCGATCCAATTCTGCTATGATTTAATCGTGTTTCCACCGCCATGCCTCCTCGTGCATCTCCTGTTGATTCAATTATCGATCAATTCATTACAATTTTTTGTTCATACGACGAGACCTTCTCTATCATTGTTATACCCTGATCCTTATTGGCTTCAATTATCACTCTTAGGCATGGTCGCTCTTAGAGAGAATATGAACCTTGAATTCATTGATGGAACCATCGCCATTCTTGTTGATTCTTTTGATCCTATTTGGGGTGCATGGAATAGGTCCAACATGCGCGTGCATTCATGGATCATGAATTATGTTTTGAAACCAATGTATTGTTTTCAAGAAGAATGTTGTCCGCATGGTGATTTGAATTGTATTTCAAAGCTGCAACCAGAGATTATTCCCTCAGACAAGATTCACGATTGATAAGTGAGTTTTTCTTCAATTTGACTTTTTGTTTTGTAGGCATTGGAGACTTATCTTCCAATTCTAGTTTGCACTTGTCGTATGCAGAGTTCTTGTGAAGTTATGAGGAGTGCTCACAACAATCACAACCTGCAGAGTTGTTAGATACCTCAAGCACAATCCTGGTAAAGGTTTGATGTTTTCTAGGGACTCAGAATTTCAAATATTGGAGTATTCAGATTCTGACTAGGAAGGATTTATTGATAGTAGAAGATTAATCTCAAGATATTGTTTCTTCATAGGCACTTAACTCATCCTAGAAAACAAAGAAGCAATTGGCAGTATAAGGCATCCTCTGAGGCAAAATATAAGGTTTTATCAACTGTGACATGTGAACTAATTTGGCTGCTCTTTTTATTGAAGGATCTCAACATCACATACACAAGACCTTGTGTACTTTATTGCGATTCATTACTTTGTCTATGCACAACTGATATTCTAGACGACAAATACATGCTGCATTTCCAGAACAGGTTCAAAATATCATAATCCTAATCATAATTTGATTTGAGAAAATGTAGTAGAAACTCTGCAATGCACACTCTTGGCAGAATCGCTACAAACAGCATCATCAGTGCAACAGTTTCAAGCGGAACCTTACCTGAATTTACAGTATCAGAAGTTATGAACAAAGACTTCTTAGCAATTGTTTCAACAAAAGTATAAAGAAAATCAAGATTATTACCTCTCAATCGAAGTTATCAATTTTGACGGGAATGATGTTATCAGCAACATTGAAGCCTCCAATCACTCGCGCGAAGAAAACCATTTGTTGTTCAAGTGTATACTTAATGTTCTCAGCCTACATCAAACCCGTCAGTTTAGTAACATATAGTCATTATTTCCTTCATTTCCGATAGGAATTAAATCAGGATACAGGTATGTACCTTTCGGAAACCGTGTTGTTCTCCTTCATACTCAACAAGCACAACTGGCACACCCTTTTTCTTCAAGGCCTGGTAAATTAATCGAGCTTGACTTGGCGGCACAACCTGCAATGAGTAGACATTTTTTAACAAACTGAAATTTGTCGACTACTTGCATTGAAGGTTTATTTGCATTGTTACTAACCTTATCTTCCAATCCTTGAAATAAAATAATGGGACAAGAAAATTTATCAACGTGATTGATCGGGGATCTTTCGAACCACACCTCATCAGCTCCTGCAATCGGTTAAAAGATAAAGCAACATGATGCAATAAGTCCAAATGAAACAAATAAATAAAAGTTGTCTCAAGCGATCATGGTTGACTTACCAACTAGATTATATATGTCGTGAGATTCAAATTTATGAGTTTCTTCTACCAATGACTTCAAGTCAGCTACCTGTTTGAGAGACCAATTGGAAAATTAATTACATTGTAAGGACGAAAATTTAATCTGAATTATCTATCCATTGAAGAGTCCGAAGACGAACTTACACCATACAAAGATGAACCGGCTTTAAAAGTATCTTTAAAAGCAAGTGCTGCTAAGGTAGTATATCCACCAGCAGAGCTCCCTGTTATACACAGCCGCTCCCTGTCAACTTTTCCGTTGTTCGCCTAGGAAATAAGAGTAGTTAAAGCAGTTAGTTAGTTGAGGACTCAAGGTTGTTATAAGGCTATTTGTATGTGTTCCAGTTGACCTCAAGTCCGCACCACTGCGGCTACGAGGTATTGTCCACTTTGTGTATGAGGACCCTCACAATTTTGTCTTTTAGAAAAGCCGCCTCATCGGAAGTACAAATCCACCACAGCAAGATACAACTTCTGTTGGTGATTTTAGTATCATCAATGTATTTTGGTAGTAATGTGATTTACTGTAGGCCGATGCAATTATGCGTTAAGCTTGAAACGAGTTAGGGTAGTGCGGAGTGCACGCTCGTAGAACCAAACGTGCAATTGAATACGAATAATAGAAACGGGGTTCCAAAGGGCGGAGCCCCTGGCGGGGTGCGGGGTCGTTCGAAAAATTCGTTTGAATAGTTGCACCCTTTCCCAACCGACATAACCGTTTTACCGAACAGGTGTGTCGTTTCCCAACCAACATAACTGTTTTTACCGAACAGGTGTGTCATTTCGGTTTCTATTATTGATCTCCTATATAAGGAGTCATTTGACCTCGGTTTCGGATACGAAATTATACTTCTTCTCTACATTCTGATCTGTTCTCTATTGTCAGAAACAGATTGTTCTTCGAGAATTATTCCCGCAAAGATTTCGTGAACCCAGACAAGAATAGGGTCGAAATACTTTGTTCGGAAAGTGAACGAACACGATTCTTGAAGATATCCAAGATTATCATACCATTTTTCTAACAACTTCGCTATCTCATCTTTCATTTCTAGTTCCTAACAGAACAGTATGAAACAAAAAAAAATACCAAATATGTAGCACAACTACAAGAGTCATTGACATCCACAATTCCCCAGCGTCCTAAAAGTCGGTCTCTGTACTCTCTGCCATAACCTTCAAAATAATAATGTAGTATATAATTCAGAACATCGCTTTGTAGGCAAAGCAATGTGAGAAACAAACCACCTCGGAAAAAAAAGGGTGAGAAACAAACCAGTGCTGCCACCATAATTAACATCGGCAAATGCCCAACCCCGACTAGTCCAGTACTGAGTGCTCAAATTTAAAACTCCGCGTGTTTCATTCGTTGGCCCTCCTGAAATATTCAAATAAAACATGAGCATCATCTTGCCGCTTATAATGCCCATAATATTCAGAGCCATTGGTACACAGTTTTCTTAAGCCAATGGATTAGAATGCATAATTCCTTACAAGACCAAGAGTTACCATGGCTCTTCAATAATAATGGAGGCTTTTCTTCTTCAATGGCTCGGTATGTAGGATTAGATGGTGGATAAAAGTATGCATAAGCATTTTGCCCAGGAACTTCAGTTGGGAATTCAATATACTCGGGCTTACTGATGTACGAACTATATTTTAAACTATCTGGTGAAGAGGACCAAATAATATTGAAATCGGCTACTTTTGATTTATCGTCATCTAAAGTCACCTGAAAAAGCAACAAAGCCATCAGCGACTTAATTGTCTTATTTGAGTTTATCTACCGGCAAGCACTTGTGAAACTGTTTGGAAGAGTTTACGAAATAGTTTCCTTAACTCTCCAGGATAGCTTAAGTAACTTTAACAGTAGAATGGTGAGCGAAAAAAGTCGTCACCTTGGCGACTGATGATGGATGAACTGCAGATGCTCCTTCCACGAATAGGCAATCAGTACCAGAAGTCTGCAACGGCACGATTGCAAAGTTAAGACTATAATCGTGTGAAGATTTGATTTAGAATCCAAAAAGGTGAGGAAACAGTTATTAAAATTACAATGTTATCGATATCCGTGAAAGGGATATCAAGCACGGTTAGTTTGGAGCCCGGTACATCCTCGATAATACCGAGATATGATTTCCCCTTCTGCCTGCATACACAACCAAACAGTTGAATTGATTATACCAGAATGCATAAGAGAAAAGACGAAAAAGAGACAGATAAGTAGCAGAGTTAGAATCAATCTAATCACCTGTAACTGCAAGCAATTAGTTTTTTCTGTTTGGGACTTTGCACAAATTCATAAGAATTCATACCGAAAACCCATAGTGGCCTTGCAAACTCGGCATCTAAAGAATAAATAGGCACGACCTTATTTTCTGACTCGATCTGTAACAAATAGAAGAAGTTCGAAAAGAAAAATATGATGTAAATAATTAATGAATTTTATAATGGATATTGCAAATGCATAATTTCCAAATGAATGTAAAATTACACGGTAGTAATGAATATTTATCAATACAGAAGAACAAAAGTTAAAAAAATATATATTCATGGCATGCAGGAATGAGCTGTGAAAGAAAATTACCCATTTATGGATATTCCAAAAACCGCTTTCCCTATCCGTGATGAAGAAAAGTTCCCCTGCATAGTTAAATTATAAAACGTGTATAAACAAGAATGCATAGAATGATCATAACAAATGTTCTTGTTGGAATCAATAGTATGCTCTGAATCAATGAAATCAAAAGTAAAATTTGATACTGAATGAATACATCATCTCATACCCTACCGATCAATGCTAATGCACCTATTAGATTTTGCAATCTTCATAACTAACGAATAATGAAATGCTCTAAAAGCATGACAGTAACAACTAGAAAGTCAAAACAAAATTTTATACCGTAGTGGACGGCAGATAATAGCGGATCACCAAAAAAACAATATGAGAAATATCGGATAGAGTAGCGGGCAAATAGTTTGGTGTTATAAAAAAATGTTAAATTAAGTACCATCTGAAGACCACTTGGGCTCAATTGGAGACTCTATAACTGAAGGATCGTACCCGGCTACACAGACACTCTTGTAGATCTCTCTGCCTCGAAACAAAAGATGATTAAGCTTCAAGTTGAAACATGACATTTACATATAATGAGAAACTACAACATAAATTATTATATGGAACTTGAGGCGGGAGGCCTCAACAGAGAGACCTCAACAGGGAGGCCTAAATCTACAAAGTAGGCACACTTTCTTAATTCTTACACAAGTCACAACTAAGGCAAAAAGTTCAGCTCACCCTTTTTCAGAAATATAACCAACCCAAAGTTCTGATTTATCCCATGGCATGTTGGGGTGACTCCATTGTATCCATGCTATTCTCTCACTTTTAGGGTCTAGACGTGGGAAAGCATAGAAATCACTCCCACCAACTAGTACTTCTGGTTCTGAAAGTTGAACAATTCAGTTAGATATGATATTGATTGCAATACCTTATAATGCCAACAAGCATTAAGACAGTGAAAATATAACTTCTGAAAACCCATAACAAACAGCAAATAATTACCCTGAACATCCTTGTTGCCAAGTGCTATACATACAATAGTCGTACTAGGATTTTGACTGCTTTCCCTACGATCTAGACATGATAATACATTAGTGACAAAATAATTGAGTTAAGAAGTAAAATCACAATTGAAGCATTCTAGCATACGCCTCAAAGAAGAACTCGTTCTTAGATGCTTACCTTCCCTTACAGCAATAAAACGGTTAAAGCGAGTATCCAATACTCCATCTGCATAGCTTACGGTCGGTCCACCATAATCTGGAGTGAGAGGGATAGGAGACACATCTGCTATGATCAAAAACCCATACAAGAGCACAAGTCAACAGAATTGCTTGCTTCACACACAACATTCTCATGTTGATATAAATCAATACGTAAGAAAACTACAGAGTGAGTTTGATAAAATCATGGTTGCACTGTGATTTGGTTAAGCTACAAAGTGGTAGCTTTTGCTAAAATCATCGTATGCCAGTGCCACCGCGAGTCAGCTAAACTCACAGTGAATTCAAACATGCACATATCAAAGAGGCACAAATATAAGTGCTAACTAATTCATGGGGAGTAAAAACTGATGCTTGCTCACCAAGAGAAGAGATGGATTGTTTGTATAATCTCTGATCCTTGTAGTTAGCAAAAAAGACAACATCTCCTGAAACAGTGAAAGCACCACCCCCATATTCCTGAGCCAATGTTCTCACTCCAAATTCCTTCGGAGTAATATCTACAGCCTCGCCCCCTGGATTTTGCGGCTCAAGAACAAGAACTGCCCGTCTGAAACAAAAACAAATTTGTGAATTAGGACCGTCTATATTGACTTATTTGAGTTATCTAGTGACATAACATAACCACTTCTTCCAAGAGGTGACAAACACGGCTTAGTACATGTTCATAAATTGTTTTTAGCTTATTTTCATAAACTCTTCAAGAATAGCTTATATCAAAACATGAAAAAAGTTTGACTTTTTTTTTTACAGAAATAACTTAAACATAAACATGATAACATTGATAAGTGCTTAATTAAGTTGTTTATCCGGTCAAAAGACTATATTTTTCATCCTTTCTCACTTCCACCTCATCCAAAAGCACTTATTTTTAAGCTAAACAACACAAAGGGTCAATGAAACTAACCCCGATTCAGTCGGACGCAACTCAAGCAAAATGAGCCGACCACTGCCATCCACCGCGGTTCCACCAAGCCTCTTGGAAGCACCGGAGACGACATCAGCAGTGATGGGTGATTTCCAAGAGCCATAAGGGGCAGTGATTGTATCAGAAACCATTGTTACCTTAGCGGAGGTATTGAAGTAGTGTAAACAACATCGTTGATGGGGTTGGAAGAGAGAAAGTTTTGATTGTGTTGCTTCGTCATGCTTACAGGTTTTTCTTTGTTACATATAAAATATACAAACACACCTTTTGACTTCAACACAAAACTTATTATTTTTAAGTCTGAAATTAAATTGACTTTGTGTACCATTATATGCACTCTGAATTAGTTTTTAACTTCAACACAAGAAATCTATCTATAATCTATAATATAAAATTACCCATCTTTACTTTTTTTACACCTATTAAAATTGTTGGTTTTTTTGTTTATCCACAAAATTGTCTATTATAATCTTAATATTTTATTCAACTATATTATAACTTATTTTCACCATTCTTTCTCTCTCTTCACCTTTTTAGTTTTCTACCTTAATCTCTCTATACTTCATTTACTCTTTATAAAAAAAATGGTATTTATGATCCAAATATTTTTTTTTTTAAAAAGTATACGGAAAAAAATTATTATTGATCTAAATGTTTTTTGTATACAAAAATTTACTATTCATTCATATATTTTCATAAATGATACCTAAACATAAATAATATTTGTATACGGAAAAATCAATTATTGATCTAAATATTTTTATATACGAAAAATAGTATTTATGATCCAAAAAATTTTTATTCAAAAATAGTATACGGGAAAAAAATCTATTATTGATCTAAATATTTTTATATACGAAAATTTACTATTGATCTAGATATTTTTGTAAACAATACTGAAACATAAATAATATTTGTATACGGGAAAAAAAAATTATAATTGATCTAAATATTTTTCTATATGAAAAATGGTATTTATGATCCAAAAAAATTTAATTCAAAAATGGTATACGGAAAAAAATCTATTATTGATGTAAATATTTTTATATACGAAAATTTACTATTGATCCAGATATTTTGGTAAACGATACCTAAACATAAATAATATTTGTATACGGGAAAAAATTTATAGTTAATCTAAATATTTTTCTATATGAAAAATGGTATTTATGGTTCAAAAAAATTTAATTAAAAAATGGTATACGGGAAAAAAAATCTATTATTGATCTAAATATTTTTATATATGAAAATTTACTATTGATCTAGATATTTTTGTAAATGATACCTAAACATAAATAATATTTGTATACGGGAAAAAAAATCTTTTATTGATCTAAATATTTTTTCTATATGGAAAATGGTATTTATGATCCAAAAATTTTAATTAAAAAATGGTATACGGGAAAAAAACTATTATTAATTTTAATATTTTTATATATGAAAATTTACTATTGATTCAAATATTTTTATAAATGATACCTAAACATAAATAATATTTAAATACGGGAAAAATCTATTATTGATCTAAATATTTTTACATACGAAAAATGATATTTATGATCCAAAAAATTTTGATTCAAAAATGGTATACGGGGAAAAATCTATTATTGATCTAAATATTTTTTTATACGAAAATTTACTATTCATTCAAATATTTTTATAAATGATATCTAAATAAAAATGGTATTTGTATACGAAAAAATTTATTATTGATCTATATATTTTTATATACGAAAAATGGTTTTTATGATCCAAATATTTTTATTCAAAAATAGTATACGGAAAAAATCTATTATTGATCTAAATATATTTATATATGAAAATTTACTATTGATCCAAATATTTTTATAAATGATACCTAAACAAAAATAATATTTGTATATGGAAAAAATTCTATTATTTATCTAAATATTTTTATATACGAAAATTTACTATTGATCCAAATTATTTTGAAAATGATACCTAAACAAAATAATATTTGTATACGGGAATTAATCTATTACTGATCTAAATATTTTTAATCTATTATTGATCTAATATTTGACGCTCAATCCACCCCCGATCATCCAAATGCAACCTCTTGTTAGACGCTGGCCTAAGGATCTAGAGGGGGGGGTGAATAGATCTCTCTAAGTTTTTAAGGATTTTTCTACTGACTCGAGCGAAAGCGGTTCTGAATCGACTTGCGTCTATTCTGGACCGCTATTGCAAAGATCGTACGTGTTTCAAAACCAAAGAATAAGTGGAATTGATGGTGAAGTAATATGATAGCTAACCAATACGTTTAACAACTGAAATCCAACTAACTTCTAGATTGACAACTTTGATTTGCAATGCAGTAAGATTGGATCAAGCAAAAACACAAACACTTGGTGCTTATAACCAATTATGAACAGAAAGTAAAAGAGAAAGTAAAAGCGACAAGAACACGATATTTGTTTAGGCAGTTCGTCGATCGTCCTCGCTACGACTACGTCTGCCCCCAATTCCAAATTGAAATTGGGTAATCTTTCATTAATGTTGAAAGTAGTATATACAAAGAAGATAACAAAGCGATAAACGATAAACCAATTATGTCGATCCTTTGAATCTTCTTCCCCCTTAATCTTGAGCCAGATCAAGGTTATCCAAGAGCTTCACTTTGATTCCCTTCTGCAGTGTCTTGATTCCTTGAACTCCCCGTTCCTCAATCGTTACACTCAGTCGAATCCTCAATGAACGCCTCTTGATAAAAACCCCCAAGAACCACCCGTCGTGGAGGACAAAACCCGCAGATTTTATTCACCAACAAACCCCACAGACCTTCACCCACTAGGAATCTTCAATTCCGTTCCATGGACGTTATCGAACTCATCACTAACCCGCAACGCAAGAATGATTATGTGTAATTGTGTTGGAGATGATGAAGAACGAAGATGAGAAGCGTTTGTGTATCTTTCAGTCGTTGGTGTTGATTGAATAATTACCCTTGCACAATATATATGATTGCATAACAGTTAGAACCAAGAAAAAACTGATTTTTGAACTTTCTTGATCAGTTAGGTCGACCACTTGTAGTGCTTAGGTCGACCTAACAGAGCTTGCAGAGTTTTTCTCCCAGTTAGGTCGACCTGTTGAAGGAGTAGGTCGACCAGAATCCTTTTCTGATGCATTCTGGAGACTTTTTCACAGATCAGGTCGACCTAGTTGCCATGTAGGTCGACCTAACAGACTGATGTGAAGATTTCTTCATTTTGAGTCGACCTAAATGGTCTGTGAGTCGACCTAGCAGAGGTATATGGATTTTCCTTCATTTTAGGTCGACCTAGGTTGATAGTAGGTCGACCTAACTGCTGATTTTCTGCATTTTTCATGTCCAGCTTGTGTTGAGTCGACTTATATGCCAAGTGGATCACCTTGTGCTTGCTTTCATGAGTGATCAAATTTCTCCTTGTTATTTGAATGCTCATTTGAGTTTGCCATAAATCAAAAACATCTTTGAGTGTAATCTTGTATTCACAAACTCCCCCTTTTTGATGATGGCAAACCAATACTCAAGAGCTTTGGTAGTAAGTGGTAAGGACTCAAAAGACTCCCCCGTACATCCAGCATCTCTCTCAACAAAGCTCCCCCGTACACTCAGCAGCTATCTCCCCCTTTGTCAACATCAAAAAGAGAAAACAGGAGAGCAGAGTAGAAGAGAAACAAGAAAAAATAAAGAATATCGGTAGTCATAGAGATAGATAACACATAAAAGGTGAAATCATAAGGGCTAATCATGTTTTAAAGCAAGCCAACAACATACATAGTAGTTCAAGAGAATTATAAAAGAGAACATAGAGTGCTACATCATATTAATGTTTTTAACAACAGAACAAAACAACAGAAACTTAATGGCATGAAATGCAATGAAATGATGATATGATGAA
Organism: Vicia villosa; assembly: GCF_029867415.1. NCBI lineage: Eukaryota > Viridiplantae > Streptophyta > Magnoliopsida > Fabales > Fabaceae > Vicia > Vicia villosa. The sequence goes on from NW_026706608.1 coordinate 43,284, forward strand.
CGATATGTCCTAACGCCTGCCCCTTCTTCCTCTTCCTCTTTGAAATGTGTGAGGTCGATCTTCTTCAACCTGTTCCAACAAATCCAGCACCGACATGTTAAGAGTGTTGAAGCTTTGGCTGATGTTAGCATGACGATGCAATGCCGTTTCCTCAAACTGATTCTGCCTCAATATGGAGTTGGATGCAAACGTCTCAAAATCGTTCCTTTGTTCCTGAACCAAGCCGTACAGAGATTGGTATTGCCGTTGTTGTTCCTCATATCTATCTTGTTGAAGCTGTTGCATGGTTTGAAATTGAAGCTGTTGAGTTTCAAAGTTCTGCTGTTGTTGAAGTTGCATAGCTTCAAGCATAGATATTATGTTGGATTGATCAGGAGGAGGTGGAGCAGTGTATCCCCAAGGGATATCCTCTTGTTGTGGCGGAACATATCTCCAATTTGCATCTGTGTCATGAGCTGCGTCTTCCATGGTATGATCCTCCATGGTATGATCCTCCTCATTTGCTATTTCTTGATCGTTTCCCTCTTCCTCATTTCCTACATTGTTTCCAAACTCCGTAGGATCGTCATAGTTGTAGATAACCTTCCCTGTTCCTTTTTGAATGAGATAATAAGTCTTCCTCACAGGATTCCAATGATATCCCATAAGAGTCAAGGTGGTTTGTGAGAATTCCTGGGATTGATGTACGCGAGTGTAGTGTAAGTGATCAAGTCGCATACCAAAGTGATTGACAATTGTTTGAATGATTGAACCATAACATAGGGCTGTAGTTTTCTGTTTGACTTCATGAAACTTAGCAGCAAGGAAGTGAGGCCAGTGTAAACGCGTTCTGTTTTGCAGCAGATACATGAGCACCACTTCATTTCTTTCAATTCTCGAATATCCTCCAGCCCTTGGTCTAATGATTCTTGAGATTACCCAGTTCAAGAGTCTAGGATCTCGCTTCAAATGACCAGCTGTTATTGTTTCATTTGGTCTATCAAATACGGAAGGATCTTTGAGGATTGACTTCATGTAGGCCTCATGATCATAGTTTCCCGGTACATCCCCGTCTACCATACGGAGTTCATCACCAACGATTGTCAGACCAAAAATACTAATCCAAACCCGTTTGTCAACAACATGCGATCTAGATCCCATTTTGAAACGGAAGTTACAACCGTCTCCTTTTGTAAATCCTGCATAGAAAGCCCTAACGGTATCCTCACAGTACGGGGTATCACATTGCAATAAGGGATGAATATTTTGATGTTCAATTAACGCAGCGACATCAGGGATATTCATGTTTTCGACAAGATTTGGATCATAAGTGTATTGCTTAACAACTTTCCTTTTCATCTGCCACTTCTCAAAGTTTTCTCTACAATCAGGGTGAACAAGAGCACTTACCGGTTGAGATGATGAACTGGAAGCAATTTCCTTTCCTTTTCTTGATTTTGGAGGCATGATTGGAGATGCTTTGAGTGAGAGAGGGAAGATTTTTGACAGTTTAGAGTTTGAGAAATTAGGGTTAGCCGTACCAAAAGGGATGAGAATGAGAGGGAATGCAAGAATGGAATGCTTTGAATGCATGACATTGGGTCGGGTCGACCTAACAGGCCCAAATATGGAAAAGTTTACGCAGTAGGTCGACCTAAAGTGAAGCTGGGTCGACCTAACAGAAGTAACAATACAAATAACCAAATTAGGTCGACCTAATTTGTGAGTAGGTCGACGCAACTGGCCCTTTTTGGTTTTTCTAAAGAACCTTCTTATGTAGGTCGACTCAAATACAGGGTAGGTCGACCTAAGTTGCTTTCAATGATGAAAATGCCTTGGAAATGTTTCTATATGATGTATTTTTGTTTTATCATTTGCTTGAAAGCACAACCATTGTATGTTATGAATGAAATGATGAACACATATACATAAGTATTTGAGAAGAGTAGATAAGAACACATGAAGTCACTATAAGCATGTTAATTGATAGCATATTATAGAATCAATGAAATTTTTTTGGAAGTGAACAATGTGCATGTTACCGCTTTCTTAATATGTAGGTATTCTGTCTTCATTGTGTGACACCCTCTTGTTAAGTGTCGATCTTTTGGTTTTCAGTCTTCATAGATGACATATCAAGAGAGATATGCCTTCTTTTATGTGTCTTGAACATCCTTTATCAATGGAATCGTCAACTATCAATGATGTCAAGACACTTTTCCTGCAAAATTAATTTAGAGTGGAAGGTCCCCAATCTTCATTGGGTCCTGGATGGTGAGTACACAATTTGTTGCACTTAGGCAACCATTGAAATACTCCTTTAGGAACTAAAATTCTCCTAAATTTGCATTTTTCAATGGTATGTCCCTTTTTGCAACAATAATGACAGGTAATATGATGAGAATATGGAGTTTTGCTAGTTGATACTTTTGGTACAAAAGTGTATTTACTATATAAAGGAGTATACGATCTTTTGAACTTGTTTGGATCAACCGCAAAAGTCACTTTTGGTTGTAGAGCCTTGTCTAACTTGGCTTTTAGATCTCTTACTTCTTTTTGCCAAATGTGACATGTCTCACAACCAAACCATGATGTAGGATCTAATTCAACTTTGTCCTTTTGAATGTCTAGCATAGATTGTTTTAAAGCTTCCATATCCCTTTCGGTTTTCTCAACTTTTGATTCAAGATATGAAAATATTTTCTTATTTGAGGCCAAAAGTTTGAAAGCTTTAATTGCATCTCTATGTAATTCTTCAAAAGCAAGTTTTAGTTGAGAATGAGATACTTTATCTACAAGTTCAGGTTTGAGATGACTTACAGCTTTCTTTTTCTTGTTTTGATGAGCCATGAGACATAGGTTTGCTGATTCTTCTTCATCGCTTGACGAGCTTTCACTAGATGAATCACTTTCCCATGCTATGTAAGCTCTTTTAGATTTGTTATGACCTTTGCTTTGGTTCTTCTCCTTTTCTTTCTTAAGGTATGGACAATCCGGTTTGTAGTGACCGGCTTTCCCACAATTGAAGCAAAGACCTTTGATCTTTCCTTTGTTGTCGTCATCTTGTTTGAACATGTTTGATTGCTTTCTATAGTTGATCAATCCTTTGTCGGAATGTTTTGCTCCATTTTTCTTTAGATATTTGTTGTATCTTCGCACAAACAGTCCCATTTCCTCATCATCGGAGTCTTCGTCATCACTTGTGTCACTATCCTTTGGCTCTCGTTTTGAGGTCTTGGAGCTCGAAGCTTTTAGAGCTATTGACTTCTTCTCTACCTCTTTCTCCATGTTCTTTTCTTTCTTTGTCCTCTTCTCATGCATGTCAAGGCATTTAAGATGCTGTTCATGTTCCTCTAGTTTACCAAAGAGAGTGGTAATGTCTAAAGTGTTGAGATCATTTGCTTCCTTAATTGCTGTAACTTTGGGCTGCCATTCCCTGTTCAAACACCTTAAGATTTTGTTAGTAGCAACTGCATTGGAAACCGGTCTATCAAGAGAATTTAATCGATTTTTCAGGTGAACGAATCTTTTCTGCATGCTTTCGATGGTTTCACCATCTTCCATGTGGAAAAGTTCGAACTCTTGAGTTAACGTATTGATCCTAGCTAGTTTGACATCATCCGTTCCCTCGTGGGCAACTTGCAATGTGTCCCACATAGCTTTAGCTGATCTACAATGGGAAACGCGATAGTATTCATCAACTCCTAGAGCTGAGATTAGAATGTTTCTCGCTTTCCAATCGTATGCATATTTCTTTTCATCTTCAGCATTCCAAGTATCTTCTGGTTTTGGAACAACTGCACCAGCTGCATTTGTCATAGTGATCTGAAATGGACCATTGACAATAGCTGTCCAGATGTTCCTATCAATTGCATTGATATGGACACACATACAATCCTTCCAATAGCCGTAGTTTTCTCCGTTGAAAACTGGAGCTCTATTATGAGCCCCTTTAGGTCCAGAAGCCATCTTTCCAATAAGTGTTTCACGTAGCACGGAATAAACCAGAGCTCTTGATGCCACTTGTTAGACGCTGGCCTAAGGATCTAGAGGGGGGGGTGAATAGATCTCTCTAAGTTTTTAAGGATTTTTCTACTGACTCGAGCGAAAGCGGTTCTGAATCGACTTGCGTCTATTCTGGACCGCTATTGCAAAGATCGTACGTGTTTCAAAACCAAAGAATAAGTGGAATTGATGGTGAAGTAATATGATAGCTAACCAATACGTTTAACAACTGAAATCCAACTAACTTCTAGATTGACAACTTTGATTTGCAATGCAGTAAGATTGGATCAAGCAAAAACACAAACACTTGGTGCTTATAACCAATTATGAACAGAAAGTAAAAGAGAAAGTAAAAGCGACAAGAACACGATATTTGTTTAGGCAGTTCGTCGATCGTCCTCGCTACGACTACGTCTGCCCCCAATTCCAAATTGAAATTGGGTAATCTTTCATTAATGTTGAAAGTAGTATATACAAAGAAGATAACAAAGCGATAAACGATAAACCAATTATGTCGATCCTTTGAATCTTCTTCCCCCTTAATCTTGAGCCAGATCAAGGTTATCCAAGAGCTTCACTTTGATTCCCTTCTGCAGTGTCTTGATTCCTTGAACTCCCCGTTCCTCAATCGTTACACTCAGTCGAATCCTCAATGAACGCCTCTTGATAAAAACCCCCAAGAACCACCCGTCGTGGAGGACAAAACCCGCAGATTTTATTCACCAACAAACCCCACAGACCTTCACCCACTAGGAATCTTCAATTCCGTTCCATGGACGTTATCGAACTCATCACTAACCCGCAACGCAAGAATGATTATGTGTAATTGTGTTGGAGATGATGAAGAACGAAGATGAGAAGCGTTTGTGTATCTTTCAGTCGTTGGTGTTGATTGAATAATTACCCTTGCACAATATATATGATTGCATAACAGTTAGAACCAAGAAAAAACTGATTTTTGAACTTTCTTGATCAGTTAGGTCGACCACTTGTAGTGCTTAGGTCGACCTAACAGAGCTTGCAGAGTTTTTCTCCCAGTTAGGTCGACCTGTTGAAGGAGTAGGTCGACCAGAATCCTTTTCTGATGCATTCTGGAGACTTTTTCACAGATCAGGTCGACCTAGTTGCCATGTAGGTCGACCTAACAGACTGATGTGAAGATTTCTTCATTTTGAGTCGACCTAAATGGTCTGTGAGTCGACCTAGCAGAGGTATATGGATTTTCCTTCATTTTAGGTCGACCTAGGTTGATAGTAGGTCGACCTAACTGCTGATTTTCTGCATTTTTCATGTCCAGCTTGTGTTGAGTCGACTTATATGCCAAGTGGATCACCTTGTGCTTGCTTTCATGAGTGATCAAATTTCTCCTTGTTATTTGAATGCTCATTTGAGTTTGCCATAAATCAAAAACATCTTTGAGTGTAATCTTGTATTCACACCTCTGAAGTTGTTTTCTAAGCTAATCTATCCAAAAAATAAAGGTTGATGGAGTTGGGAACAAATACCCCAAAACCATAACCTAAAAATGTGATTTTTACCCCTATTTAACGAGCTGCTATCTGTCATGTCCGCTTAGCGAGCTCTGTTCCGCTTAGCGGATGACAGCAAAAGTGAAATCTTGTTTTCGCCATAAGTTGAGAACCGTAACTCCGAATTGCGCCTGGTTCGAAGCGTTGGAAAGCTTATTCAATGCTCTATCCAATAATGAATGAGTGGAATCCAAAGTTATGATTTTGGTCATCATTATTTTGAGCCTATGGAAGTCCGCTTGACGGTGGCTAAGCGGGCTTGCACCAAAACTGCGAAATCGAAGTCGTGTCTTTGACACTTTATTCCTCAAGGCTCCAATAAGCATGAATACCTATAAAAACAAAGGAAAAACTATCAAATGGTATAAAAGTATATGAAAATACAATTATTCACAAAGTATACATATTTATACACAAAACGGGGAATTATTCAAATTGTATTAACAAAAGTATCGATGAGTGCCACTATTTACATACACAAAATAAGTACATTTTGGCACTTATCAATATACTATACTTTTCCCAAATATCAATTGATCACACTTATATAAGCTGCCATTATACTTTCTATAGACTATCATTATAAATTCCAAAAACTAATTGGTTACTACGTCATAGACAAATGGGGATCACCCATTGATTTATCCCGAACACCTGGACCATTTGTTGGGCAAAGATTTTGCTTTTTACGCTAAGTACCAGCCGTATTACAAACAAGCTTCTATTGTAAGGCTAACTCAAGATCGCGAGGTGATGTGACAGATAGAAGAAGTTTTTACACCAGTTCATGTATGCAAATCTGAAACACATGTTAACCTCAGTTGGCTTAGTCTTCATTTTAACGTATTGCATCTATGATAATAGGCCCGTCTTACTATTACCACTAAAGAAGAATGTCAAAAAGGAAAGGATGTGCTCTACCTTGAAGACAACAAGGTTGAAGACACACCAACTATGGATACTCTTTCCAAAGTAAGACTTTGTCGAATCTATTTTAATCTAACGATATAGGATCATTATATTAGTACTATACTATCAAATAATAATGACATTGCAAATTTTTTTCAGCCTGCTACTTCACGAGCACAAAATTGGAGCCCTGAAGACAGGGTTGACAACACCCCATCAAAGAGGGAAAATCCAGGTGATCCTACCCAAGATCAACATGATTTTGAAGTCTTAACACCAAAGCTGTCCGCAACAAAAGCGGCAAGGACCAAGTCTGGCAGGAGCACCAAGATCAAATTAACATAGTAGCTGAACATCAAATGCTGCATTTTTTGTGATCATTAATGCTATATCTTATGTTTTGCAGCTGAAAGTTATTAGCAGATTTCATGTATTTGTTGAACAATCCTTTCATGTCAATTATGTTTTTAACAATGTTGTAATTTGTTTTACTTTTTGTGACAATTAAGGCAGAAGTCTTAAAAACATCTAATGGGTAGTTTGACCCTTAACTTAATGAATTATTTGCTTCCTTTTATACTCCTGTTGTTTTCCAATACTCTAGGAATATCATATATTTAATTTCAACCATCTTTGCTCAATAATTGATTATGATTGGATTGTCAATAAACAAGGTTATACTATTTTTTCTATTGTATATCTGTATGTATAAGTGTGATCAAAATATGAATGATTATAACCAGGTTATACCCATTGTTTCCATTGTAAATATTGCTGATTCGATTGTCAATAAAGAAGATTATAACCATTGTTTCCATTGTAGATCTGATTGTCAATAAAAAAAGGTTATACCATTGTTTCCATTATAAATATTGCTGATTGATAAAAGTGTAGCTCTGTTCCATTGTATACAGTTGGTGCAGACATTGCGACACGATGACGGGGTTAGATATCTGCTGAAACTTAAATTCATGGTTTATTCATTCCCTCAGTATGTGTTTCCTCCTGTTTTTCATATAAAACCTGATTGTTTGCTTTTGTTTCATTGACCATTCAACATCTACAGCATAAATAAGCCTCGTGCATAGTCATTTAGTCATTACTTTTCTATCTTGATTATAAGCCAAAAAACTAACTTCACATTTATTAATAAAACTAATTAGGGGCAAATAAATTTTTGTGATATCATAAATAAAATATGGGTATTTTCGAATGTACCTGTCATACGAATTTGTTCCATTGCAAGTAAAAGAGTCATTAGAAAAAAAACTCATTGATTGAGGGCTATTTTAGGAATGACATTATTAAATATAGTAAAAGTAGTTAGATTTGCTAATATTTGAAGCAAAAAAATAAGTTCTATATTATGATCTCTAATAACTGATGTAAAAGTTGAAATAGGACCATACCAATATTTTGATCTCTTTTTTGTTGTTGAGATTTGATCAGTGCATTTTTATGCACGTCCTTTCATGTTTGTACTCAAGCATTTCTTTGGTTTGTTTTGATTATTTTTATGTTTTAATGTGTTTTTATATTTTATTTTATTTTTAGCTTTATTTAATTTTCGCACTTTATTTTTCAGCTTTAACAGTCTGCACGGAAACGATCATAACTGGAGCTACGAGAATCCAATCGACGCGTTCTAGTAATCGTCGGAAAGCTAAGAAAAAGAGCTACAATTCTCGTGTTGGAGTCGAAGTCATATTCGGAACGCATATTTTCCAGAATTGTGTTTGAAGTTGCAACAATAGTTTTTTATTTAGTTTGGGTCATTTGTATTGGGCTGGGTTATGTATTTGACCCAGTTGGGCTGTAAACCGTTTGGTTCTCTCTAGTACCTAGGTTTGGCCGTACAGTGGAGAATTCATGTTTGATTATTCACGAAATTATTTCAAGCTTTTGTACGATCGTGTAATGGAGAACTAATCCGAAGGTGAAATCTGCCGGAGTCGAGTTCCAAATACTTTGAGGTTTTTTATCAATTCCAATTAAATTATTCATTCCTTTCAATATCGTGCTCTGTGTCTTGTTTGCTTAATTCAAGTTCCATAGAATATATATTGATTTGATTCGATGATTGTTCTTCCTACAATTTAATCGCGTTCGATCATATTGTGTTTGCTTAATTCACAATAGCTTTTAATCCGTTTACTTTATCCGGAATTCAGGGACAGACTTTGTATAATTGCTATTGCGCTTGTCAGTAGTTTTTGTAGTCGAATAGGATCAGACCCGTTTAGGGAATTGGAATTTTATAGGGATCAATGATAAGTCGGAAGTTGATACAGTGGGTTGATTCGTTTCAGCTTATTCAGATAATCACTTTTTCATAATAACTTATTTTCGGCATTTTTATAATTGAACACGAAACAAACCCCCCTTAATTCAAATTTCAGTCGGTTAGTAATAACTAACAATCCTTGTGAGACGATAATCCGAGTTGTCGTTACCGTTACACTACAGTTTTTACAAAACACTCATTTTTTGATCCGTGCGCGACAGCGGACCAAAAATAACTGGAGCTACGAGAATCCGATCGACGCATTCTAGTAATCTTCGGAAAGCTAAGAAAAAGATCTACGACTTTTGTTCAGAAGTCAGAAGCAAATTCGGACTCTAACAAGGCCAGAAAACTCTTTGAAGCTGCTGCATTATTTTTTGTATTTTGTTTGGGTTAGTTGTATTGGGCCTGGATCGCACATTTGAACCGGTTAAGTTGTGAAACGGGTTTAGTACCTAGGTTTTGCCGTACAATAAAGAATTCATGTTTGATTATTCACGAAATTATTTCAAGCTTTTGTACGATCGTATAATGGAGAACTAATCCGAAGGTGAAATCTGTCGGAGTCGAGTTCCAAATACTTTGAGGTTTTTTATCAATTCCAATTAAATTATTCATTCCTTTCAATATCGTGCTTTGTGTCTTGTTTGCTTAATTCAAGTTCCATAGAATATATATTGATTTGATTCGATAATTGTTCTTCCTACAATTTAATCGAGTTTGCTTTATCCGCGCAATTGTGTTTGCTTAATTCACAATACTTTAATCCGTTTGCTTAATCCGGACATTAGGAATTTACAATCTTGTAGTATGAATTACGCTTGTTAATTCGACATTACAATCGAATAGGAATTGAAATCATTTAGGGACTGAAATTATATTGATCGATGATAAGTTGGATATCGAACCGGCAGATTAACCTGTTTTAATCACTTATTTCAAAACAGCTTATTTTCATAATCACTTATTTTAAGCGCTTTATTTTCTAAATCGAGCCCAAACCAACCCCCCCCCCCCCCCAATTTCGACTTTGCTTTTAGTTAATAAAATCAAGAATCCTTGCGATACGACTCGAGCCATTGTCGATGTACTACGTTTTACAAAATACTCATTTTTGATCTGCGCGCGACAGCGGATCAAATTGGCGCCGTTGCCGGGGATTCTTGTCGTTATTAATTGATTTTAGAATCTTAGGTTTAGTGTTTTTGCGTTTAGGCCACAGGTTCCTCGCGGTTTCGGCCATAACGCCTTTTAGAGTCGAAAAATCTGGTTTTTGGAAAAATTGTGTTCGATTGTGAAACATTTTTGCCTACTGGGAGAAGAAAAATCGTGCGATCAATACTCCCTTACTCTAGAAGAGTAAGGGAATTCGACCCCAAATCGCCAAATTCCTCTTTTTTCTATTTTTAATTAATGTTTTACTGTTTTTGAAGTTTCGAAAAAATCCAAAAAAAAATTCAAAATTCTTATTTCATCTAATTAGATTAAATTTTGTGTTTTTATATTTTTCTGAACTTATTTTAATCGTGTTCCTTCATTCTATTTGTTTATGGCTGTTATAGGATATTGTTGGCATTTTCGCATTTGTTGCTGCATTGCTTAATTGATTTTGATTATGAACTTGATTTTGATAACATGGTTGATCAAAGAACACTAAGGCAGCTAGCTGCGCTTGATGTTAATTATAATGGTTTAGGTATTGAATATGCTGATGTTGTTGTTCCATTTGAATTAAAATCTGGTTTAATACACTTGTTGCCAAGGTTTAGTGGTCTTGCAGGTGAGGATCCACATATGCATCTGAAGGAATTCCAGATTGTTTGTTCTACACCATTGAGACCTAAAGGAATAAAAGAAGACCATATCAAGTTGAGAGTCTTTCCGTTCTCACTTCAAGGTGCTGCAAAGGATTGGTTATACTACCTTGAGCCGAATTCTATTACAAGCTGGAATGATCTCAAAAAAGTGTTCTTAGAAAGATTCTTCCTTCCCCAAGTTACAACTTTTGCATCTTCCGGACCATCCTTAGAGGATCTTGTTAAACAAATGGCCGTGAACAACCTCCAGTTCCAACAAAGGACCGATGCTAGCATTCATACCTTGAACACACAGATGGGAAAACTTGCTACTCAAATAAATAACATGCAAGCTCAAGGTTTGAACCAACTTCCAGCCCAAACAGTTGTCAATCCGAATGGTCCTAATGCTAATGTAAGTGCGATTTCCTCGAGTTTCAAAAAGAGTGTTGAACCGGTTGAACTAGCACCAGAAAAAAATAAAGAGGTGGTTAAGTCCATTCCTAAACTTGATTCTGAAATTGTTGATGACACTTATAATGATTTGTTTGTAGCTGTCAATTTTCCATCTTTTTCTAGTTTTGATGATGTTTACTCATGTTCTGATTGTACTAACTCTAACCTTTGTGTTGTTTTTGCTGAGATTATTGATGCCTTGCAGGGTGACATTTTTCCTACAGGTGAAGTTGTCGATGAAGTTGTTTATGCAGTTGAACTTGAAATCTCGGCTGCCCAAAACACACCATCCATTGAACAACTACCTTCTTTAGAGTCTGAATTACTTCCTGAAGATTTTAATTATTCATCAAAGACTGAATTTGAGAATGAAGAGAAATCATTGAAGAAACATAAGAATGGAATTGGATGGACTTTGATTGACATTCTTGATATTATTCTATCAAGTAATGGGCATAAGATCTCACTTTCAGATGAAGAAAAATTAGTGAGACAGCCCTTTCAACCATTGATCTTTGATGTTGTGATAAATGACACCACTTTCACGTGCGCATTCGACACTTTTACTTTTCGGAGATTGTTCTTTGATCCTGGAATAAAAGGCGAAGGCACTAAAATAAATTTCAAGGTCAATGTACACCGTATTAGGCTATTCCATGAGAGCCCTACTTTGGAAGGAGAGATTGTAAAAGAGCCTTCACTAGCAAAGTTTGTTTATGCGATCACATATCCTCCTTGAATACTCGGGCGTGTTCTTTCCTTTCTCTCACTCTTACTTTATAATTGAGTTCTTTTCATTGAGGACAATGTTTGTTTTAGTGTGGGGGGGGATTCTTTGTTTTATTTTCTATTGTTTTCTTATTTTGTTTTCAGTTTAAAAAAATAAATAAATATGCATCGTTTTGAAAGTTTTAGGTTATAGACTGATTTGAGTCGAGTTTGCGGAGACCTGAGAAAAATTCACAAGATTGGTATCGTTTTAACACCGTAAGTCTCCTTCATATGGAAATTGATTTGAATTTTTTTTATTATGTTTTAGCCTTAAATTTTCATTCTCTGAAAGCTCTTGAATAGTTTATTTCAGCAGTCAGCACCATCTCTCACACACTTTACGCAGGGAAGCCGATGAATATAAGTGAGTGTTCCGGAAAAAAAAAGAGAGAAAAAAAAAGAAAAAGGGAATGCACCTTCTAAGTTTGGTGACCCTCACCCGGTCACTTAACCCAACGGTTGTGGAACCTTCAAAAATTGAAAACAAGACTCTTTGTTAGTTGGTTCAGCGGTTTCTGGTGCTGAACTTGGTAGGGAGGATTACGGTCCGATCCCCCACAGCTACAACTGAGTAAACAAAGGGTTATGCCACGTAAGTACCAGAACCCCGTGCAGAAAAGGATCAGAGTCACTAACCGGTCATCTTGCTATAAGTGTGTGGAGATAACGGGCTTAATCAGATTGCACCTGAATGAAAAAGAGCAAAAAGGATGAGTAAGTTAGGCTATGGTATAATAATATGATTTGAATTGGTTTGTGTATTTAGGAGACTTATGTCTGCACAATTGTGGATTAGTGTTCCTACGATATCCTTAGTGTGCAAGATTAGTACCAGTCGATGCAAACTTACCCGAAGAAGATTTGTAGCCAAGGATGAGTAACTAATGATGAATTTGTGCTTTCTTTGTTTTGTTGTTCATTTTGCTCGGAGTGCAAATGTTCAAGTGTGGGGGAATTTGATCAGTGCATTTTTATGCACGTCCTTTCATGTTTGTACTCAAGCATTTCCTTGGTTTGTTTTGATTATTTGTATGTTTTAATGTGTTTTTATATTTTATTTTATTTTTAGCTTTATTTAATTTTCGCACTTTATTTTTCAGCTTTATCAGTCTGCACGGAAACAATCATAACTGGATCTACAAGAATCCGATCGACGCGTTCTAGTAATCGTCGGAAAGCTAAGAAAAAGAGCTACGACTTTTGTTCAGAAGTCAGAAGCAAATTCGGACTCTAAAAGGCCAGAAAACTCGTTGAAGCTGCTGCATTATTTTTTGTATTTTGTTTGGGTTAGTTGTATTGGGCCTGGATCGCACATTTGACCCGGTTAAGTTGTGGAATGGGTTTGGCACCTAGGTTAGGCAGCCGAAACACTATTCACGAATTTCATTATTGACATTTGAGAAAAAAACACATTTTGGTTGTGGAGATCATGAGGAACTAATTTTCCAAGAACCAATCTACTGTATTCGAATTCAGCTTTGAGGTCTCTTTATAAATTTCATTTTAATTCGTTTTCCTTTGAATTCTTCCTATAATTTCAATTGATTGCTTAATTTGATTGTTGCTATAGGATAGATTTCTTAAATTCGATTGTTTGTTTGGTCTTGAATCATAATCGCGGTAACGTAGCTTTTGCATTATCGCGTTCGATCGAAATTGCGTTTGCTTTATTCGTAATAGTATTAATCCGTTTGCTTAATCCGGAATTCAAGAGCATACATAATATAATAGCTATTACGCTTGTTAGTGGTTATTATAGTTGAATAGGAACGAACCGTTTTGGGAGTGAAATTTTGTAGGGATCGATGATAAGCCGGAAGTCGATATAGTAGGTTGGCTCGTTTTAGCTTATTTATTAATCACTTTTTCATAATAACTTATTTTTGTTTAATCGAAACTTAAACCCCCTCAATTCGATTTCAGTTAGTAATAACTAAGAATCCTTGAGAGACGATATTCGAGTTAAATTGTCGTTGTAATACGGTTTTGAAAAACAACTCGTTTTGATCCGCGCGCGACAGTGGATCAAGATTCTATGTGAAAGAGAAATAGAACATAGTTGAATCTGAAGCAGATTTCATTGATTCATTGTCAGAACCACCTTACAACAAACATATGCAACATAATAACTGATTGATAAAAGTGTAGCTCTGTTCCATTGTATACAATTTGTGACAAAATGAGCATTAGTTTTTTTACACAAACGTATGCAAAATAGTCTTGATTTAACAAATTATATTTTATGTTTCAAGTAAATAAGGTTCTACCAAGCAGCACCTTTTTGAAATCTTCAATAAAGCTACTTTTTAAAAACTATCATAATTTGTAAAGCAACTATTACACTCTATAATGTAAGTATCAATGTAATCTTTTAAAATCAAGTTTACACTCTAAACCTGACAATCAATACTATTATGTTATCATTAAACCTACAAATACTACTTTTAATTGTTACTTTATTCAACACAAAGTACGCCCAGCTTTCCCTACTCGCAAGTATTAAAATTTTAATTTATAGTACAATATTTGTATTATTTTGTATGTTATTACTATATGATTTGTTAATAATATTTTTAACTTGATATTATTTTTAATTTAAGATACAATATTTTTTTGGGTTAAATATTCAAAACCCCCTGTAATGTTAGCGAGTTTTAGTTTTAGCCCCTGTAAAAAAAATTTATTGATCCCCCCTGATCTTATTTAGATTCCATCAACAAACCCCCCAATTTCCTAGTGGCACGAAAGATTCTATGTTTTTTTTCCTATGTGGCTTTATTGTTTATTTGAAATCATGGTTTTATGGCCACTGGATATATAGTTTTCAAAAAGCCCCTTGAAATTCTTAGGGTTCATCAGTGTTTGAAGTTTCTTCATCTGGGCATTGCGAAGACAAAGGCGTATGCTGTGAAGACGAAGCAAAGGAGCATCGAAGCCCTAGAAGACGAAGTAAAGGTTGCGAATACGATTGATAGTCTCAGGTAAGTTTTTCGTACACTCCTTCCAAGTTTTTCGTCTGGGTATGGTTTTTGGGGAAATCTAAACAGGGGTCGGAACATTTTAACTTCACCTGTCACCATGGGGGTGAATTTGTTAGGGACAGTCGAAATGAACTCGTATATAGAGGGGGTGTTGAAACAAAGGTAACTGGGGTACATGCTGTGAGTTTTACAATGGAGGATCTTATGAAGTTGATTAGTAAGCTGGGATATAAGGATGGTAGAGTTAGGGTTTGGACAAAAGTACTAGAGATTCAAGATGGATTTATTCATATAAGAAAAGATGGTGATGCTTTAGACTTTGCTTCTTACTTCAGTTCAACGGGTATTGATGGGGATATATTTGTGGATCATGGACAGGAAAATAGGGAAGATGATATATCCAATGGTCCAGGAATGTTAGAAGAGGAGTTTATTGATAGGTTAGATGATAGTGAAGATGAAAGAGCCACGGCTATTCATGATGGCTTTGAATTAATTGATGTTACTTTGCCCATCAGAGTAGATGCAAATGGTAGTGGGCTTTTTGATAGGTCCAATAAGAACATGGATGAGGATGAATACTTTAGTGATGAGTTGAATAGTTCTGACCCAGATGATCCAGGTGATGAAAAAAGGCCCAAGTTTGAGAGATTTAAGAAAGAGCTTCTTAACAAAGACTATAAATTTAAGTGGGGTATGGAGTTTAATTCACTTGTTGACTTCAAAAATGCTATTCGTGAGTGGTCAATGGGAGGGAAATTACTTTTGTGAAAAATGAGAGCTATAGAGTAAGGGTAGAGTGTAAGGTTAAATGTGGTTTTTTTGGTTTTATGCTCTAAAGTGGGCCACAAACACACCTTTGCTATAAAAACACTTAAAGACACCCACACATGTGCTAGGGTCTTGAACAATAGATCTGCCAACTCTAAATGGCTGGCCAAGCATGTGGTGAAGATGCTGCAAACATCTGAAACTGTCAGGATTAGTGACATAATACAAGAGATAAGGCAAAAAATTTCCATTGGTATAAGTGTTGCAAGAGCTTGGAAGGCTAAGATGATAGCCAAGAAGGTGATTGAAGGAGATGCTGGTTCTCAGTATGCATCCATATGGAGGTATGCAGCTGAGTTAACAAGGGTAAATCCTGACAACACAGTCAAGATTAATGTTGAAAGACCTAGCCCAACCATACAACCAAGGTTTGGCTCCTTTTATTTTTGTTTTGATGGCTGTAAGAAAGGCTTTATAAATGGATGTAGACCTTTTGTGGGGGTTGATGGGTGTCACTTGAAGACCAAATATGGTGGGCAACTACTAATTGTTATGGATAGGGATGCTAATGATCAATACTTCCCTTTAGTATTTTGTGTGGTTGAGACTGAAACTAAAGAGAGTTGGAGATGGTTCTTACAACTATTAATGGAAGATATTGGACAAGAGAGGAGATATGTTTTTATATCCGATCAACAAAAGGTACACTTCTTCATCATGTTCACTTCTTCATTGTACACTTATTTGAGAATGTTGTTTTTTTGTTTTTCAAGGACTTGTCGCAGTATTTGATGAAATGTTTGATAGAATTGAGCATAGAGTGTGCCTTAGACATTTGTATGCTAATTTCAAGAAACGGTTTGGTGGTGGAACCTTGATTAGAGATTTGATGATGGGAGCAGCTAAGGCTACATACTATCAGGCATGGGTCCAAAAGATGGATGAATTGAAGAAGGTTGACACCAATGCTTGGAGTTGGTTGATGGTTGTCCCTACAAGAAGTTGGTGTAAGCATGCATTCTCTTTTTACCCTAAATGTGATGTTCTGATGAATAACATTTCTGAATCCTTTAATGCTACAAAACTAGTTGAAAAACCCCTTCCACCTGCATACAAAACTGGTCCAGGTAGGCCTAGGAAGTTGAGGATAAGAGAAAGTGGGGAGGATGGTGCTAGGAAGAGAAGGCTTGGAGATGCATATAAATGCACCAAGTGTGATAAGTTTGGTCATAATGCCATGACATGTAAGAGCAAGACACAAGACACCAATGCACTAAAAAGAAAGGTAAGTAATTTGTGACAATGCTTAACATTTTTTGGTTAGTAACATAGTTTGTGCATGCTTCTGATTATAAATCACATTTATGCAGAGAAAAGTAAAGAGTGAGCCTTCTGGAACTGCTGCCAACACTGAGACTGTTAATGCCAACATTGCCACTGAGTCTTCTTGTGTTGCTGATGATGCCAATATTCAGACTGCAACATCTGATTCTGAGACTCTAATACCTGGTGATGCCAACACTGAGCCTACTGTGGAGCCAGACCAATTACCAACAGTTCAGAGTCAAAGTGGATCATATGTTGTAGAGTCAAGCAAGCATAAACCAATGCCCAAGAAACCAATAGTTAAGAGAAGGAAGAGTGAGAGGATTAAGTTGAATTGGTTTAAAAAGCCAATTATAGGCCAGGGATCTACTAATGAAGAACCAATTACTATAACAGATGCTGAAGAAAAGACATGTGCCAAAGACTCAAAGCTTGGTGTGGCTACTAGGTTTATGAAGTCGTGGAAGAACAAGAAAACTAGAGATTAGGGATGTTGTAAAACTATGTACTTAGACTAAGTTTCTGTTATTTTGTGTTTGTGGCATTTTGTGTTTATGTACTAAGACTAAGTTTGTGATAGGAAAATAGCAAGTGTACTATTTTTGCCTATTGTAGTGATAAAAGGAGTTTTCTCCGAATGTCGATCTCAAGGACTGCTTGAGGATATAGAGTTTGAATATGATTTCAATTAAACAAAAGGTCACTGGTAAATGGTTTGGTTTATAAGAAAACGAGTAAAATATGCAATTTAGAAATAACGAATAAATTAGTTAAACGAATAACAGATATGAGTAGTATGCTAAAGGTAGGTGAATGATTCTGCCTGCAATAATTTCGACTTATCAATGCAATAATATACTTCACAGCAATTGATTACCGGTTCTCTAGAGCATCTAAGCCTAAATCCTTAGTCAGAAGATCTTTGAACACAAACCCTAACTTCTATGTCCATAGTCAATTACGGTAATGATCAAGCATTCAAATATCGAGAATTTTCCGGTCAAGATAAAATATTTCTAGTCCTAGATAATATTTATTATCCCATGTTCTTATTCAGGTCGATAAACAATAGCTGTCCAGCTTAATATTTATAAAAACTCATAATCCGTTTTTCCGACGGTTTATGCATTAAGAACGATAACAAGAACAAATCAATTTAACCATGAATAACAAAATTACTGCATTGACAAATACGAATTCATTACATTCAGAATCAGGGTCACCCCCTTTTAGCAAAAGGGGGTTTAGCTACTCATAATAAAAAACAAAGCAATGAAAAGAATTGTTGTCATTACAAAATCTGTGGAGGAATCAATCTTCAATTGTGTAAACTCTTGAATGATGTGAAACCCTTGCCAAATTCTGAGTTCTCCAGCGCTCTGAACGTGTCTTTGCAGTCAAAAATCATCCAACCCGGTGAAATTCGCAGTACTGGTTTATATAGGTCTGAGATGGGCAACATTTTGGGCCTCATACGCGTATGATACACCCTATACGCGTATGGGCAGAGTCAATTTTGCACATGATCTCAACAAAACGCGTATGAGACGCGTACAGGATGGGGGGCATACGCGTATGACATTCTGTTGAAAGTATTTGTGGGTAAATATTTTCGGTAATATATCGTATCCACAGGGATTGGTTAATATCACTGCCGTTCTATAGTTGTTTATTTTGAGTTGGGAAAATTGAGTTGGTTTGTTTTATGATCCTAATAATATCAAAAGTAAACAATAAATTAAAAGCGAGTAATGAACTATTGTTAACGATTAGAGAAATATGTTGAACCTTAGGGTTCATCAACCTACTCCTATACAATTATTACTTAATTCACAATTGAACAATCTTTTAAATCATTATCTTCACTTATCCTCAAATAAGATTCCATGTCTGCAAATCAAATTAGATAACTTTTACCGGTATGAGATTCGATCTCTCCAAATATCAATAACGATAATAGTAATTAAGAACGATAATTATGAAAACCCAATTACAATTCCATCTCTGCAAATTGCAATTGAATCAATATAGTAACCTAGGGCAAAAGTTAAATCCTTTCTTTCGATCAAAGATTCAACGATAATTTAAGAATAAAAACAAGATTTCTTATTGATAATGAATTCAAACAATTGTTCACAGGAATTAATTAATGGTATTGTATATTCATAGGTTAACTACTACCTTAGATTCAACAAGAGGGGTTTAGCTCTCCATAGACATGAAGAACACACAAGAATTAATGGAGGGATTCATCTTCATCAATGGAATGTCTTCGATTGGTAAAGAATTGGCCTTCAATTGTTGTTCTTGACTGCAAACTCAGAATGCTCTCCTAATTTCGCTCACCCAAAAGTCTCCTTTTCTCTTGGAAGCTAGGGCTTTTAAATAGAAGTTTTGGGCTTTTAACGCCGAGGCCGCGGCGCGGCATCGGACTGGCGCGGCGCGCTTCAAAACAGAGATATTTTCGCGGCGCGCTCTAGGACTCTCGCGGCGCGCTCTTTGCAATTTCCATCTTTTTCTTCTGCCTTTGAGACTTCCAGCTCTCTTTCCTCCTCATGTTCTTCTCAAGCTTCAATTCAGCTCTAAACCTGCAACAATAACACCCACAAGTGATTCGATTTGCTTTACGCACGAACTAAACTTGTTCAGTTCAATTCTTAATAAAAACCTATGGATTTATCACAATTTGCATTAGTTTAGAGAAGAAATCACTTATATTAACACATGAATTTACCATTAATTTACTCCTAACAAACTCTCCCCAACTTAGAGTTTTGTTTGTCCCTAAACAAAATTACTTACCTCCAGCCAAGTTTACCGACAATCAAGCAACAAGTTTTTCAAAAAGGTTTTCTCAAGTGGTTCAATCCAGTAACTAAGTCAAATACTCCTCTTCTACCTGCAAACTCAGAATATACACATGAAACAAACTTTGAAAGCAAATTACCTCCAGAAGTTCAAGACACTACACAATTGTAATTGAATCAGCACTAATCACTCTCATCAAAAAGTATGATGAATAAAAGAGGGGTTAAACATTCATCCAAACAATTAAATCAACAAAGATCCATATCATACGTTCACCAAATTGCTAGCATCAAGTACTGTGGAATCTGAGAATCAGAAGGTCTTTCTAGGGTTGTAATGCGGTTTAGATTCAAAGAAAAGAAGATAATCAAGGGTTGTTCCTAATCTAGGGAAGCATCCAAATCATAACTCATTCCTCCTTCTCTATAACTTTCGCTTTCTCACCCGGTCATCTTTTCTCATTCGTAGCTCGGTTTTTCTTTTTCACTCTTTTTTTTTCCAACAACCGTTATATTCACACGTTGTTCTTCTTTTTTTTCATATACAAATAAGTTTTTTTTTTTTCGAGCTACGAATTTCTTTTGTCCTTCACCGCTTACCACTTGTACTTACTCTTCTTTGGATTGTGACTCTCCCCAACTTGGAGATCAACCTGTACTTAGATTATATGAATGCTCCCCTACTTTCTAAAAAGGTCAAAGAGAAAACACATCACCAAATTTTATGGTTGATGGTCCAAAACAAAACTTTTTATTGAGATCAAAACTCACCAGGTATTTTCCTTGGTGCATATTATGATGCTTATCTTGACCTCAGGCTCAAAGAATGGTTAGCAAAAAGATCACACTCTCACAGAAGCAAATAAGTTTTATATTAGAATAGGCTAAAAGAACTCTCAGATTCAAACAAGCGCCTAAATCACTTTCACAGATTTCCACAAACGATGCAACAACCGGTTTAGCATGATACAAACAAGTCAAAATAATTGATGGTCTCCTGCATATAGTAAACAATGGAAAGCTTTCCTCACAATGGTTAAGGCTAAACCAATCCAATACAATAGTGTACCATAAAGAACTTCTGTTAAGAATTTACTAACAACCTAAATTTCATGCACACATTAGGAGTTTGAGTTCAAAAATTCATACCTGCTTTGTCACTTTATTGAAAAAGAAAGTGAAAATTTAATTTTCTCAAAAAAATTTCACTCACTACCACTTTCACGCATGTTGCTCCATTGTTGGTACTTTGCTTGCGATTTTCATTATGCTATGGGACTACTCACTCTAAATCGAAACAGAGAAGAAACAGCTAATTGCAATACTTAGCAGAAATTTTAAAGCAATAAACAAGTCATAGTGACCCTAAGGTTCACCAGAGTACAGGTCAGATAAAAACAAATAAAACAGCAGCAGTATTATCATCAACTCAGTTACCAGAAATAAACTCTTATCACTCCTCTCTTACATCACCTCACACAAACATCGCATCAATATCAGCCTCAATATCCGCCTCATTCTCCTGGTCCTGGTTATCAGCCCCAGCAGTGCCACCTGCATCTGCACCTGTATCAGTACCTGCATCCCCCCCAACAGGAAAAGGGTTGGTCTCCGGCCAACCACAGTAAGTGAAGTAGCTTTCCCTGGTTGGGAAAGTTCTCTCTTCAGGAGCTACAGACATGTTCCTGAATTGTTGCTGCATAGCATCGTGCAGAAAGATCTGGGACCTCTGATTTGCTTCAAACATAGCGGAATAGTAATGATGGGCTACCAGAGGGTCAAAAGGAGCTGCATTACCCTGAGGGGGTGCTGCAGAAACAGAAGGTCCAGCTGGAGTAGGATCGGTTGCTTGATCCCTGTAGTATGGCTTTGCACAAAACCTGTCAATATAAACATCATCAATAAAAGTGTTAATAACGTGATGTCCCTGTCCAGGAATATCCACTCCGGCTTCTTTACAAAGCCCCATAATCAATCCAGGTAGTGGCAACACACATTTGGCATTAATGCCATGTTGTGTGTCACTCAATGCAGCTCGTCGCAATTCATTCGAGAGAATGAAGGCGACATCAACAGTATTTTCCGTCATGATCGTGGTTATTAAGAAAGCCACATCAAGAGGAATGGTGGTGACATGAGTCCTTGGCCGGATGTTGTAGAGGATCACCGATAGAATTCCCCTTGCTTGAATACTCAGATCCTTCCTGTTGTAATGGGTTGGGTTCCCTTGCCGACTAAGCTCTGGTCCTCGCCCCCTAGTACAAATTGTCTCCGTCATCATCTCCACCATGTTGGCACAATTGTTGACATTCTGCCGGTAGAAGCATTTTTCATCCTCACCCAATTGGAGTGGTTCCCCCAAGAATTCACTGATTGACTCTCTGTCGAACGCCACAGTTTTGCCTCTCACATAGGACTGATATGAATAAGCGACAGATTCATCAGTAGTCTTGATGGCATTGGCATAAAATTCCTTGACTATGTCGTAGTCAATTACAGTGTGTGGTTCAAACACCTTTTCCCAATTCCTATTTTCCAGAAAACCCCACATATTAGCATAAGGGCCATCTTCATCTCCTCGAGGTACAACAACTTTCTCAGCCAAAATGGTTCTGGATCCCAGAATCTTGAACCTGTCGGCTTGAGCCCGACCTAAAAACTTTTCGGATTGGTTGCCCGTAGCACGCGATCCGCGAGGACCTGAGCTTGTTGACTTTGAACCACAGAACCACAAATTGAAGTTGTCTACCCTAGGGTTTGCAAAGAAAACATCATTGGATTCCTAATATTGAAGATTTGAGATTACCTATTGAGAGGTTATCATTACCAGAACATAATACCGAAGAGGGAGATACATACCTTGCCGCCGAATGAGTAACGATGAAAAATAGCGAACTAGGTGAGTGATTGGAGCTCTGAACCAGAAGTTGCGTTTTTGGGCTTGGAAGTTGTAAAAGATAGAATGAGGGGGAAGTGAGGGTTTTCAAAATAAAACCTATTTTTAACCCTGCACCGCGGCGCGCAAGTTTACCCTCCGCGGCGCGCATATATTTCTGTTTGGCGTCGCGGCGCGCACTCAACGCCCGCGGCGCGGTCTTTTAAAAAAAATTTCCTTTTGTTGCTTGTTCCCCCACTTCACTCTTTTGCAACTTCCCTTGTGCTGATGGCACTGATTGATGATAACTGCTATAAAAATAAAAGACAAAAATAAAGGAAAATTGCTTAAAATGAAAGATGCTTACTCTGTTGGGTTGCCTCCCAACAAGCGCTTCGTTTAACGTCGCATGGCTCGACGGTTAAACTCCTTTGACTAGGAGTTCAACAGTGATATCGTGCACACTTCTCTATCAAACTCTCCCCCAAGGTAGATTTTCAACCGTTCTCCATTAACGGTCCAACTGTCTTTAGTCTTACCATCTTCGATAGTAATGGCACCGTAAGGTTTAATTTCCTTGATTATGAACGGGCCTGACCACTTAGACTTCAATTTGCCTGGGAAGAGCCTGAGCCTAGAGTTGAATAGTAACACAAGGTCGCCCACCTTAAACTCTTTCTTTTTGATTCTCTTATCATGGTACCTTTTCATATTTTCCTTATACATTTTATTAGATTCATATGCTAGGTACCTGAATTCCTCAAGTTCATGGAGTTGATTCTTCCTCTTCTTATACGCTAAACTATCATCTCTATTGAAGAAACGTAAGGCCCATAGTGCTTTGTGCTCCACCTCCACCGGTAAATGACATGCCTTACCATAAACCATTTGAAAAGGTGATGCACCAGTTGGCGCTTTGTATGCTGTCCT
The DNA here is from genome assembly GCF_029867415.1 of Vicia villosa. Classification (NCBI taxonomy): domain Eukaryota; kingdom Viridiplantae; phylum Streptophyta; class Magnoliopsida; order Fabales; family Fabaceae; genus Vicia; species Vicia villosa. The sequence goes on from NW_026706608.1 coordinate 66,703, forward strand.
ATATGCCCACAAGGCATCGTCTATCCTTACCGACCAGTCTTTACGGGACTCTGACACCGTCTTCTCGAGAATGTTCTTGATTGCCCGGTTTGAAATTTCTGCTTGCCCATTGGTTTGGGGATGATAAGGTGAAGCTATCTTGTGGTTGATATGATATTTGTCCAACACCTTTGCCACCTGTTCATTAACAAAATGAGATCCACCATCGCTTATGATCACTCTAGGCATGCCAAAACGTGTGAATATGTTACGGTTTAAAAATTTTAGCACCGTTTTGGCATCCGCCTTTGGTGTAGCGATGGCTTCAACCCACTTGGAAACATAATCCACTGCAACTAAAATATATTCGTTAGTAAAAGAAGGAAGAAATGGCCCCATAAAATCGATGCCCCAGCAATCAAAAACTTCTACTTCAATGATGGTTTGAAGTGGCATCTCATCCCGTTTACTTATCCCACCAACTCTTTGACATTTGTCACAACTCTTTGCATGGTGATGGGCGTCTTTGAAAATAGTTGGCCAGAAAAATCCGGATTGGAGGACCTTTGTTGGTGTCCTCCATCCATTAAAATGACCACCACTCGGTGAATTATGACAATGCCACAAGATTTGTTGGGCTTCTTCTTCAGTAACACATCTCCTTAGAATTCCATCCTTACCTATCTTGAACAAGTATGGGTCGTCCCACACATAGTACTTTGCATCGGCTAACAACTTTTTCTTTTTGTTCCAATCAAAGTCCTCCGGTATCATACCGGTTGCTTTATGATTAGCCAAGTCGGCGAACCATGGTCTTGTTTGTATTTCAAAAAGTTGTTCATCCGGGAATGTCTCATTTATTTCAGCTTCTTGGTTGGTGACATTTACATTGACCAAACGGGATAAATGATCTGCTACCACATTTTCTGACCCTTTTTTATCCCGGATTTCTATGTCAAATTCTTGTAAAAGAAGGACCCAACGAATGAGTCTTTGCTTCGAATCCGGTTTGGTGAGCAAATATTTTATGGCCGCATGGTCTGTGTAAATCACCACTTTTGACCCAATGAGATAGGATCTGAATTTTTCAAGAGCATACACTATAGCTAAAAATTCTTTTTCTGTGGTAGCATAATTGACTTGAGCGTCATTTAGCACCTTGCTTGCATAGTGTATGACATGAAAAACTTTTCCTTTCCGTTGGCCTAACACCGCACCTATGGCATAGTCGCTAGCATCACACATAAGTTCAAAATGGTTTTTCCAATCTGGTGCTACTATCACAGGTGCGGTAGCTAGCCGTTCTTTCAGGTCATTGAAGGCTTTAACACAAGATTCATCAAAATTAAAACACGTACCTTGGTTGAGTAGATTACTCAAAGGCTTGGCAATCTTGGAAAAATCTTTAACAAACCTTCTGTAGAATCCTGCATGACCTAAAAAGCTTCGTACTCCTTTGACATTTATTGGAGGTGGGAGCTTTGAAATTACCTCCACCTTGGCTTGGTCTACTTCAAGTCCTCTTGAAGATACTTTGTGTCCGAGTACAATTCCTTCTGTTACCATAAAATGGCACTTCTCCCAATTAAGGATCAAATTGGTCTCAATACACCTTTCAAGTGCCACGTCCAGATTGTTCAAGCATGTATCAAACGTCTTTCCGAACACTGAAAAGTCATCCATGAATACCTCAATACTCTTTTCAATAAGGTCAGAGAATATGGCCTGCATGCATCGTTGAAAAGTTGCTGGGGCATTGCAAAGTCCAAATGGCATCCTCCTATACGCGAAAATTCCAAATGGACATGTAAATGCTGTCTTCTCATGATCCTCTGGGTTGACTACGATTTGATTGTATCCGGAATATCCATCCAGAAAGCAATAGTAATTCTGCCCCGATAATCTCTCAAGCATTTGATCCATGAATGGTAATGGAAAGTGGTCTTTTCTCGTTGCTTTGTTGAGTCTCCGGTAATCTATGCACATGCGCCACCCGGTCACAGTTCTAGTTGGTATGAGTTCATTCTTGTCATTCCGGATTACCGTCATGCCTCCCTTCTTTGGAACAACTTGTACCGGACTTACCCATGCACTATCAGAAATTGGGTAAATCATTCCTGCTTCTAGGAGTTTGATCACCTCTTTCCTTACTACCTCTTTCATTGTTGGATTTAGTCTTCTTTGTGGTTGGGCCACTGGTTTGAAGTCTTCTTCTAACATAATCTTGTGCATGCAATATGCGGGGCTGATACCTTTCAAATCTGCCAATACCCATCCGATTGCTGCTTTATTCTTTTGAAGGATTTGTATGAGTCTTGCCTCTTCTGTAGCATTTAACTTTGAGCTAATAACGACCGGTTTACTTCCCTCTTCATCTAAAAATACATACTTCAAATGAGTTGGGAGCAATTTTAATTCTAGCTTCGACTCTTTCACTTCTTTTTTGAGCCCCAAATCCTCCACTTTGTCTTCTTTGTTGGATGTGTTGCCACCTTTCTCTAATTCTTTTAGAAACAACTCAATTTCTTTTTCTTCTTCTTGAGTGAGTACATTAAAAGAATCAACAAGAGATCTCTCTAAAGGGTTAGAAAGATGAATTTGGCTTGCTACTTCTTCAACACTTGCTTCAGTTACATCCATGCGAAAGCAATCATTCTTGTCTTTGGGTTGTTTCATGGCATCAAAGAGGTTAAAACATACTTCTTCATCTTGGACTCTTAGCTTCATTATACCGTCATCGATGTCAATCATCATCCGGGCTGTTTTCATGAATGGTCTTCCAAGGATGATAGGTGAATCTTTATCTTCTTCCATATCAATCACCACAAAATCTACCGGAAACAGAAATTTGTCAACTTTCACTAACATGTCTTGTGCAATTCCATACGGGAGAGTGGTAGATTTGTCAGCTAGTTGCAAAGTCATTCTTGTTGCTTTCATCTCAATGTTTCCCAGCCGCTTTACTATTGATAAGGGAATTAAATTTATGCTGGACCCGAGATCAATCAATCCATTCCCAATATTTTGATTTCCTATTGTAACCGGTAAGGTGACTCTTCCAGGATCTCTCACCTTTTGAGGAAGGCGCGATATGATAGCACTACATTGTGCATCAAGTATAACAACCTCTTCTTCTTCCGGTCTTTTCTTCTTTGTCAAGATATCTTTCATAAATTTCGCATATTTTGGCATTTGGGCAATAGCTTCAGAGAATGGAATATTAATTTGTAGTTGCTTAAAAATTTCCATAAACCTGGCATATTGTCTAGCATTGTCTTTCTTTGAAGGAGCATGAGGATATGGCAAATGTTGACTTGGAATCGTGTTGTTCACCATCTTATCTTTAGCACTCCTTCTTTTTAATTTCTCCTTCTTGACTTCTCTACTCATATCTTCCTCTTCAGCCCCCTTGTTAATAATTTCATATTCTTCGTCTTCTCCATCATGTTTTTCATCTTCCTTTTCTTTATCGTCTTCAACCTCATTAGTTTCCGTCTCATTCTTGCCACCTTTTTGTCCAGACCTTGTTACCACTGCTTTGCAATGTTCCCTTGGGTTCTCTTGAGTGTTGGCCGAGAAAGTTGCATTTGATTGATTAGTTGCAATCTGCTTAGCAAGTTGGCCCACTTGCGTTTCTAAACTCTTTATAGCTGCTTCTTGATTCTTTTGATTTGTCATGGACATTTGCATAAATTGTGTCATAGTTTCTTCTAGCTTTGATTGTCCTCCTTGTTGTGGTGGTGGTTGAGTGTACGGTTGGAAGGCTTGTTGTTGATACCCTTGATTCGGTGGCCTTTGTTGGTACCCTTGATTGTTATATCTTGGTGGATAACCTTGTTGGTATGGCTGATTTTGATATTGATTCTGCCTTTGTCCTTGGTTATTATTCATGTAATTCACTTCTTCTTCTAGCACTGGTGGACAGAATCCTGTTTGATGATCTCCCTTGCACAATTCGCACTCAGCAACTTGATATGAATTAGATACCCCGTTCAGCTCCTTGATCTGTTGTGGTAATTTAGACATTTGTTGTGTCAAAAGTTCCACTTGTGAAGTTAGCAATTTGTTCTGAGCAAGTAGAGCATCACTGTTGTTCAACTCCAACATTCCGGGTTTCTTATCTCTTACCGTTCGATCATGATTGCCTTGACGGTCATTTAGAGCCATTCGCTCTATTATCTGAGTAGCTTCCGCAGGTGTTTTGGACATGAGTGAACCACCAGCTGTGGCGTCCAAGAGTGTCTTGTTTGTAGCTGTGAGACCGTTACGGAACATATGGATTTGATCAACGTCTGTAAAACCGTGTCCTTTGCACTTTCTCAACATAGCTTTATACCTTTCCCATGCTTCATTCAAAGATTCATTACTACCTTGAGAAAAGACTGCTATTGCTGTTTTTGCTTCGAAGAATCGGTTTTGAGAGTAAAACCTTTCCAGAAATTTTTCTTCCAATGTGTTCCAATTAGTCATCACTGCTTCGGGTTGATCCAGATACCAATCTTTTGCCTTAGATAACAAAGAGTGTGGGAACAACCTCTTAAATAATGCTTCCTCATCATCTTGAGCGACACCCGTGGTACCCGCTAACTCATAGAATCGAGTAAGATGCGTGTACGGGTCTTCATGGTCCAATCCGGCGAAAGGACTTGCACAAATCAGTTGTATGATACCGGTCTTCAGTTCTGTCGGTCGCCCGTTGGCGGCAGTTCTAGCGAACTGAGGATTGAGTCTTAGACTATTAGCACATGGACCATTAGCCGCCATGTTGCCAACAGTAGGTTGTAAAATAACTTCCGGTTCTTCTTCCGTGAATAGTTCGTGAAAGAAGAGTCCTTCTTGTGACTCGTCAATGGTTTCAAGTTGTTGTGACGATGTCGCGGTTGTGTTGTCTCTTGCTTTTGCTATGTTTGCTCTTCTTCGTGCTTTGCTATTTAGCCTCCTAGCGGTCCTTTCGATCTCGGGATCAAAAAGAAGTTGGTCACTGGGAACTTTGCTGCGCATACACGAATTTCTGCACAAACTAACAAATACGTGAAACAACCAAAATAAAGAAAATAAAATTTAAAACTCAAAATAAGAACTATTGCAATGCGTGCAATATTGACACCAATCCCCGGCAACGGCGCCAATTTGTTGAAAGTATTTGTGGGTAAATATTTTCGGTAATATATCGTATCCACAGGGATTGGTTAATATCACTGCCGTTCTATAGTTGTTTATTTTGAGTTGGGAAAATTGAGTTGGTTTGTTTTATGATCCTAATAATATCAAAAGTAAACAATAAATTAAAAGCGAGTAATGAACTATTGTTAACGATTAGAGAAATATGTTGAACCTTAGGGTTCATCAACCTACTCCTATACAATTATTACTTAATTCACAATTGAACAATCTTTTAAATCATTATCTTCACTTATCCTCAAATAAGATTCCATGTCTGCAAATCAAATTAGATAACTTTTACCGGTATGAGATTCGATCTCTCCAAATATCAATAACGATAATAGTAATTAAGAACGATAATTATGAAAACCCAATTACAATTCCATCTCTGCAAATTGCAATTGAATCAATATAGTAACCTAGGGCAAAAGTTAAATCCTTTCTTTTGATCAAAGATTCAACGATAATTTAAGAATAAAAACAAGATTTCTTATTGATAATGAATTCAAACAATTGTTCACAGGAATTAATTAATGGTATTGTATATTCATAGGTTAACTACTACCTTAGATTCAACAAGAGGGGTTTAGCTCTCCATAGACATGAAGAACACACAAGAATTAATGGAGGGATTCATCTTCATCAATGGAATGTCTTCGATTGGTAAAGAATTGGCCTTCAATTGTTGTTCTTGACTGCAAACTCAGAATGCTCTCCTAATTTCGCTCACCCAAAAGTCTCCTTTTCTCTTGGAAGCTAGGGCTTTTAAATAGAAGTTTTGGGCTTTTAACGCCGAGGCCGCGGCGCGGCATCGGACTGGCGCGGCGCGCTTCAAAACAGAGATATTTTCGCGGCGCGCTCTAGGACTCTCGCGGCGCGCTCTTTGCAATTTCCATCTTTTTCTTCTGCCTTTGAGACTTCCAGCTCTCTTTCCTCCTCATGTTCTTCTCAAGCTTCAATTCAGCTCTAAACCTGCAACAATAACACCCACAAGTGATTCGATTTGCTTTACGCACGAACTAAACTTGTTTAGTTCAATTCTTAATAAAAACCTATGGATTTATCACAATTTGCATTAGTTTAGAGAAGAAATCACTTATATTAACACATGAATTTACCATTAATTTACTCCTAACACATTCCCATACGCGTATGAGCAGACTTGTTTTTTGCCTTGGAGTTTAAGGAACGCGTATGGGACTGGTGGCTGATCAAGGCATACGCGTATCAGAAGGGCCATACGCGTATGGGCTGCCTTGACTTGGATTTTCTTCTTTTCTTGCTTGTCCCCGCTTTTGTGCTCCTGATCTTGGACATCCATGCTCATAAACCTGAAACCACTAATTATACCACAAAGAGCGTAAAAAGGAACTAGACAGTGGTTACCTTAAGCAAAATACTTTTTATTGAAAAGAACATAAATAACTTAAAATCGCGTGTTAAATCAAACAGTTTACCTGAATTCTTACTTTTTAAATGGTGAAATACTAACAAAAATGGTGACTGATCAGTTTGTAAGGGTGTCATGTCATTTTGGGTATCATGTTATAAGGTTGTAACAAGTGTTGTAACATACCTTTTAGAAGTTAACTTATGATGGAACATGTTTTGTAACAGACCTATTTCAAGTTATGATAAGTTATGTTAAGTTATACACAAGCTGTTCAATTACAATACATTATAAGCTATAGAAGGTAAACATAATATTACTTTCATTGATAAACCAAATCAATTACAAATATCAGAACAAGGTTTTCCATTGATAGACCAAACCAATTACATAGAAACCATGAAAGTTACAGGAACCTTCCATTAAAACACAACTACATTAACTTAAACAATTTTTAGTACAAGGAAATTACATTAGCTTAAACACTAAAGCAAAAAACATCCATGACAGACTAAGTACAACAATTAGAACAAGATTTTTTCTCTTCTGCATTTCAAGCTTCTTCTTCAATTTGTCTAATTTCTTTGAGTCTTCCCAGCTTCCCAATCAATATCCTTAACAATTTCCTTCGCAAACTCAGGCAACGTAACTTTGGTGATTTCACATTGACAGCATCTTGAAGGATTAAGTTCGTTCACCAAATTGTCCTACATAAACAGACCACAGCCATTCTACAAAATCCAATTCAAAATTCATCAACTTCTAGAAAAATTGTACATTAAAAGGAATAGAAATACTTACCATTGAATTTCTACATTTCTAGAATTTCCTATTGGGGTTATCAATTGTGTTTGAAATCCACAACTTCATCGTTTCATTGCACCCACATGTTGGCAATCCTTTACCAAAATTACCAGCTGACGATGACGATGACTTGCTACCACCCATGCTTGAAAAAAAACGAAGACGAATCAAGATGAAGAAGGAAGAGAAGAACAGAAACGAAGAAGAATCAAGATGAAGAAGGAAGAGCAGAACAGAAACGAGGAAAAGCATAAAGAGGGTTAAATTGTACAAATAGTAACCCTAGATTTTGAACCTTCCAAAATTTGGCCATGCTGTACTGCACATGTGGCATAAAACCATGATTTAAAATAAATAATAAAGTCATATAGAAAAAAACATAGAATCTTTCATGCCACTAGGCAATTGGGGGGTTTGTTGATGGAATCTAAATAAGATCAGGGGGGATCAATAATTTTTTTTTTACAGGGGCTAAAACTAAAACTCGCTAACATTACGAGGGGTTTTGAATATTTAACCCAAAAAAATATTGTACCTTAAATTAAAAATAATATCAAGTTAAAAATATTATTAACAAATCATATAGTAATAACATACAAAATAATACAAATATTGTACTATAAATTAAAATTTTAATACTATTAAAATTTATCATAACTTTCATAATTGTGATTAAAAAAAATCTTTTTATCTAATTTATAAGAGACATCATATAGAGGTATAGATGACAAAGTTTTTTAAACATAATAATTAAATAAAATAAAAATTGATTTTTTATTGGTAGTTAGAGAAAATAAAATATTTTATTTATAAATTGAAAAGTAGTAGTTTAATATATTTGATAGATTGGTAATACTAAAATATTAGTTTTTCCCACTACTCTAGTTTTTGACAGTTTATATCCCAAATAGCATGAGTTTTAATTTTCTTTATTAATAATAATATTAAACAACTACCTATGAGATAGTACAATCTAATCTAGTATGACAACTACCTATGAGATATATTAAAAATAATTGATTATATTAATTAATAATAGTTATATTATCTTAATAATAAAAATTAGGGTTTTAGTGTTTAAAGATCAAAAAACCATTATTTTGATGATGTGGCAAAAGCAGAGAAAAGGGCAACTTGGAGATTTCCAGGTACATTGGTTTTATTATTTTATTATAGATAATAAAAAGTGTGCGTCAAAATGCACTTATCCATAGTAAATTATTTGAAATCATTTTTATCTCAGGAGAGCTTTCACAATTACCTAGAGCTTTTACACAAACTCAATTCAACAATCTTTCAAAAATAACTAGAACTTTTATATATGCTTACTTAAATAACTTTAAATCTATTACAAAAGGATTACAGTATAACTACTTATTTGAATAAAAAATTACAACACAACATCGTTACAACACAACTCTTAGATGAAAATTTTCACTTTCTTGACACATTGACAACTCTAGTGAATTTTTTTCATCAAAATAATGAGAGATATAAATATAGTAGAAAGTCTCTATTTATAAAACGAATGTATTTTAAAATGATAATAAACTTCTTTTATATGTGAAAAAATAAGGCTAAAAAAGAAAACAATTCAAGAGCTTTTTAACATTTTAATTGATTAAATTCAAAACTTAATTTGTTAGTTAGCAAAAAAAAAAACTTTGAATTTCGATAGCACTTATTCAATTAAAAGCCTTCTTGATCAATTAAGAGGCGTTTCACTTTGTTTTAATAAATTAGAAACAAGGTTTAATCGTTTAACAAATGTATTTTTTTCTCAATTGATCAATCAAACTTTCTATTCATTTAAGCACTTGCCCATATTGATTTTAAGAAGTTTTATAAAAAAAAGTTGAAAATTTTAAAAATATTTTTTATACGTGTGTGAATTGCCTTAGTACCTACTCTTGTTTTGTTTATAATTAACCAATAAAAATAAGATAAAGCGCAAGACCATACGAGCTTTCACATTTTCATATATTCAAGATCATCACTTTACACCTTGAAGTTCCTTTGCTTGATTCAACATTGTATAACACTTTCAACTATAATTTATTATGTTTGACTAACGAGACTTGTGATTGATTATTTCTTTTTCATATATCCTCATCAATAACCATTGATAGAGTTGTGATCATCAAAACCACTTAACGACATTACCTGCACATCATATAGAACTACAATAATGAGTAATATAATGACACAAGTCATGAGAATAAGACTCTAGACATCTAAAAACCATTCAATCTACTTATAAAGAGAGTAGAGTGCATGATTAAGGTACTCACTCGTAAAAATCTAAAAAAAAACGTTCTTTTTTACCTTATTTAGCCATTAACTTGAATGTTAGAGTGTTTTCAGGTATCACCCCCTCTTTTTTAATACACAAAAGAAATATTAAAGTTAAAATGATTATGGAGACCTCCATATCCTTTAAAGTTAAATCTATTCTCAAGACTATTTAGGTCCAAATCATATCAACATTCAATTTAAGTGAACCGTTTTACACTTGAATTAATATTTTGTTATGAAACTAGTTACAACATAAAATTATTAATATGATATCAAAATCTTTTGCTTCCACAACCATGCCTCCTCATGTATCTCCCATTGATCTGGTTGTCGACCAATTAATTTTATTTTGTGTTCATTTAATTGACGGATCTTCCTCTGTCATTGTTGTTGGATAAATAAATCCAGCGTCACCCTTAGGGATTCGAATGGGCTTAACATCCCAACCCATGGCGCCTAGAGAGAGCTTACAAACCTCGCTTTAGGTGCAGCCTCTGAGGGCTCATACTATAAGGAAATAAAGTTGCGCCCTCACTAACAGCAATTGCTTTTAGCGCAGTGGTAAGCGCTTGATCCTACAAGTGGTATCAGAGCATGGTCATGGGTTCGAATCCCCCCGGCTGACACTGGGGGGGAGATTGTTGGATAAATAAATCCAGCGTCACCCTTAGGGATTCGAATGTGCTTAACATCCCAACCCATGGCGCCTAGAGAGAGCTTACAAACCTCGCTTTAGGTGCAGCCCCTGAGGGCTCATACTATAAGGAAATAAAGTTGCGCCCTCACTAACAGCAATTGCTTTTAGCGCAGTGGTAAGCGCTTGATGCTACAATTGTTACTCTGATGCTCATTTGTTCCAACTATCACTCTCGGGCATGGTCAATGGATCATGCTATTAGAGGGCATATGAAACTTGAAATTATTGATGGAACATCATGGTTCTTGTTGATTCTTTTGATCCTATTTTACGTGCATGACATAGGCACAACATGCCCGTGCATTCAAGGATCATGAATCATGTTTCATTAAGAATGTTGTTGTTGTGTGGAATAACTTGAAGGAACGCTTCTCGCATGGTGATTTGAATCGTATTTCAGAACTACAACAAAAGATTTATTCCCTCGTGCAAGAATCATGATTGCTAACTAAGTTTTAATTTGATTTGAATTTTTGTTGGGAAGAATTGGAGATTTATCTTTCAATTCCAATTTGCACTTGTTGTATCAAGAGTTTTTGTGAAACTATGAGGAATGTTCGCAACAATCGCAACAATATAATTTGGTTCCTTAATAGTTTTAAGGAAATTTCTTTACCCATCTCCCTACTTTCTTGGTCACCTCTGGTGAAAAACCATATATACCCCTTACTTCGGAAATGCATTTCCGAAATGCAAGAAAATGCTGTTTTCGAAGATACATCTCCGAAAGCGCCTTTTTTTTTTTCAAAATTTGTCTTATTTCGGAAATGCATTTCCGAAAACAGCATTTCGGAAGTGCATTTTCGAAATACTGTGCGTTTTGCAGATTTAGCAAAACAGCCCCCTCCCCCCAATTCATTTACCCTAAATCAACTTCAAACTCAACCCCAAAGAGATTTTTTGCAAACCACTTCCAAGGCTACATCAAAGGCTCCATCTACTTGCTCTACTACATTCAAAAGCTTCTCAATCACTTCAATTTGTAAGTTTTATAATCCTTAGATCCATAATTCAAATGCATGTTAGGGTTGTTAGAAATTGCAAAAATGATATAGGGGTAGGTTGTTAGTAGTATTTAGGTTGTTTAGAAGCATTATAAGTTGTTTTAATGTTGGATTTTGGGGTCTGCCATGGAAGTTGCAGAAGTGAGCTTCGCAGGGGTGTTTCGGAAGTTCATTTCCGAAAACACCATCATTCCCAGTTTCGGAAATGGACTTCCGAATTGGTCCAAAATTTCATTTTTTTTGTTTTTTCAATTGTTTCGCATTCTTATTGGTTTCAATTGTTTTCAGGAACATGACAAGCAACCCAGCACGCATCAGACAGGGTAGAGAGACCCAGACTGCGTCGGCTAGACGCGAGCGGGCGGCGCAGCTTGCGTCGACGCAGGGACGGGGGCAAGGACGGGGACGTGTGCGAGTTCCCGTGCAGATGGACGAGGTTACTTCTGCATCTGGATCGAGGAGTCGTCTGGCTCGGGTATCTTCTTCCCGCCAGCGAGAGGAGGAGGAGGAGGAGGCAGTTACATACCACGAGGCGGAGGAGGTACCGGATGTTGACCCTCCACACGGGGAGGAGGAGGAGCAGGAGGAGGGCTACCCGGGAAGGCCCAGTGACATTACCTTGCTGATTACCTACCACGAGCACGTCGCTCGGCATATCTGGGGGGATAGGTATTTTTTATAATTTGCCCGATTTTATTATTTAACCATTTTTAATTTTGTCGTTTATTCAACATTTTCTTAACGGTCTAATTAACATACTTTTTTATTTGTTTTTGTTGTAACAGGAGAGAGAGACTTTGAAAATGGTGAACCACTCCCGGAAGGTTTTCAGTCTCTTTAAACCGAATGTTAAAGTGGTTTAACGACACGGTGAGAGCTTTGGGGCTTAGTGGGTTATGCATGACGAGGTATACCACCATCAGCCACGGCATGCAGGGTGCCTTTATGGAGAGGTGGCACAGGGAGATGTCTTCTTTCCACTTACCGGTTGGGGAGATGACGATCACCTTGCACGATGTGCAGTGTCTTCTCCACTTGCTGATCAGGGGGACGCTGTTGGACCACTCCCGGATCCAGAGGATCGAAGCCAGTGAGTGGATGGCGCTCTATTTGGGTATGGAGCCAGAAGTTGCTGACTTTGAGTGTCAGACGACAAATGGGTCTCATATCCGGTTCACCACACTGAAAGCTTATTTCGAGCACCACCTTGTGGCGGAGGCCGAATCCGAGGAGGCGGATGACGCCCTATTTGTGCAGTATCACCGTGGATACACTCTCCGGTGCTGGTACATGTTTGTGGTAGGCGCTGCACTCTTTGTGGACAAGAGTGCAAGGTACGTCGACGTGACTTACCTCCGCTATTTCATGAACTTGACTACCGTTCACCAGTGGAACTAGGGGTCAGCTGTTCTGACATACCTATACCAGAAGCTGAATGAGGCCTCCAACTGGAGGACCAGGCAGTTGACCGGATCCTGCACACTACTTACGGTACGTTTCATTTTAATTGTTTCACATTTATTTATGTTTCATATTTATTTTTAATACATTATCGTGTTTGTGTTTCAGAGTTGGATTATCTCCTACTTCCCCCGCATCCACGACTTCCGCGTTGATCTTGAGTACGAGGATGAGATGCCCAGGGCCGCCCGATACGTTCTCCTAAGGGGGAACAATGCAGTGGGACCATACCGTTGATACCTCGATCGCATGATGCACGATGACATCTGTTGGAGGCCATTCAGCGACTACACTGATGTTGTCCCTTTTGACAGCATCTCGTTATATTCTGGCTGGTTGGCATGCGGGACCAACACCATGGTGCGGTATCTCCCTGAGCGGTGCATGCGACAGTTTGGATTTGTGCAGATGATACCCAGGTCACCTTTTGAGGCTGCTCCCGACACAGTGACCCGAGTGCAGCTCACTGGCATATTTGAGGATTGGGAGCGTCATGTGGTCCCGGAGGAGTATCGTCGCATTCGGGTCACCCAGGACTGGCACAGTGTGGAGGGGTATGTCACATGGTTCTATCGGGTGTCACATCCTCTGATGAGACTGAAGGATAGAAAAACACTTAGAAAGGGGGGGTTTGAATAAGTGTAGTCTAAAAACTTGAAAGATAAAAACAATTTGCACAGTTATTTTTATCCTGGTTCGTTGTTAACTAAACTACTCCAGTCCACCCCCACGGAGTGATTTACCTCACCTGAGGATTTAATCCACTAATCGCAACAGATTACAATGGTTTTCCACTTAGCCCACGACTAAGTCTTCTAGAGTATCCTGATCACAACCTGATCACTCTAGGAACAAATGCTTAGACACAAGCTAAGACTTTCTTAGAGTATCCTGACCACCACGTGATCACTCTAATTACAACTGCTTAGTCACAAGCTAAGACTTCCTAGAGTATCCTGATCAACACTTGATCACTCTAGTTACTTACAAATTAATGTAATCAAATAAGAGTTTTACAATGCTTCTGAAAAGCTATAATCACAACAGTGATATTTTTCTTAAAGTTTAAGCTTAATCTCACTAATATATTACAACAGCAATGTAGTGAGCTTTGATGAAGATGAAGTTTCTGAGCTTTGAGTTTGAACAGCGTTTCAGCAAGTTAATTGTTAGCAAATCGTCAACCTTGCTTCTCATCAGAACTTCATACTTATAGGCACTTGAGAAGATGATCGTTGGGAGCATTTAATGCTTTGCGTATTCCGTACAACATTGCATTTAATGTTTCACGCTTTTGTCAACTACCTCGAGCCTTGTTCACGCTGTGTCTACTGACGTTGCCTTTAATAGCTTCCAACGTTCCTTTTGTCAGTCAGCGTAGCCTGCCACCTGTACTTTCTTCTGATCTGATGTTTGTGTATACAACGTTTGAATATCATCAGAGTCAAACAGCTTGGTGCATAGCATCTTCTTGTCTTCTGACCTTGAAGTGCTTCTGAGCGTGATACCATGAGAACTTCAGTGCTTCTGCTTCTGATCTCAAGTTCTTCTGATGCTTCCATAGGCCCATGTTCTGATTCTGCCTTGACCATCTTCTGATGTCTTGCCAGACCATGTTCTGATGTTGCATGTTGAACCTTCTGAGACAAAGCTTCTGAGCGCTGATTTGTGCATACTCTTTATATATTTCCTGAAAGGGAAATTGCAATGTATTAGAGTACCACATTATCTCACACAAAATTCATATCCTTGTTATCATCAAAACTAAGAATATTGATCAGAACAAATCTTGTTCTAACAATCTCCCCCTTTTTGATGATGACAAAAACATATATAAATGATATGAATTTGCGATCAGAAAGAGCAGACGGCTAAAGACAATTTACACAGCTATAGCATAAGCATGTGAATATGTCTCCCCCTGAGATTAACAATCTCCCCCTGAGATGAATAATCTCCCCCTGAAATTAATACTAGAAGAATTTTATAAATAAAAGACTTCCCTGAGTATTTCAGTAGAGACGTTCACAGTGCTTGATCTTCAGAACATTCATGACTTCTGATTTCTGCTTCCATAGGACAGCTTCGGAACATTGAATTTCTTTAGATCCTCAGAACATTCACAGCTTCTGATTCCTGCTTCCATCGGACAGCTTCAGAACTTGAATTTCTTTGATCTTCAGAACATTCACAGCTTCTGACTTCTGCTTCCATCGGACAGCTTCAGAACTTGAATTTCTTCAGATCTTCAGAACATCCACAGCTTCTGATTCTTGCTTCCATTGGGACAGCTTCAGAGCTTGAATTTCTTCTTACATCACTTCATGCTAGATTGTATCAGAACATTGTTGAATGTACCAGAGCATCATCAGAGCATCTCTACATCCTGAAATGTTACAGAACAAAACTAAACGACAAAAGTCAGCATGAATGAGTCAGAACATAGAATATGTTTCAGAACACACAATATGTATCAGAGCCATATAGAATGTATCAGAACAAATAGACATAATGTTTCAGATCATATTCTATCATCAGAATATCTGAACATTCTTCCTTCTTGCTTCTGATTCTGAAGCTTCATAGCACTCAGCTTGCTTCAAGAATCCAAGAACTTGATTCATCTTGTTGCTTCTTATATTGATCTTGAATCTTCAATTCCCGCAACAACACAACTTAGAAAGATATGAAGCTTGCAGCTTCTGTTAGTAATGTAGGGTCTTTTACCCGGTAACTGATAATATTAATCAGATCATTTATCATATATTTTCTCCCCCTTTTTGTCATAACATCAAAAAGAATATAAAAGATTCAAATGTAGAAAACGACAAAGGAAAGAAACAGAATCAAACTTTTCATTGATTAAGCAAGCAGAATTACAAAAGATGTATGCAGAATAAGCAGATGCAACAAACAAAGAAAACTACAAGGACTTAAGGACTACAACCCTAGCCTAGTCATAAGCCTGTCCAGACTAGAACCTCCACTGTAGGAGAGATGCATGAATTCAAGGAGGAAGTGAGAGACAGCAAAAAGGAAACTGAATGCAAGAAAGAGAGATATAAGAGGGAAAAGAAGCGTTTGAAGAATATAAAAAATTAAACTGAAATGATGAATAGCATTTAATGTTACATGACGTGAGGAGAGATAATAATGACAAAAGAAGTGATTAGCACAGTTACCTAAGTAGGCGTCCCCTCAACTGCACGCACGCTTGTCTAGAAATAGTGAACACGTGTTTACCATCTGGATAGCCAGTTACAGCTGTTTTACTTTTAAAGAGATTCTGAGTCAACTTAGACAATGAAACGTTAGTAATAACAGAATCACTACTTCTAATTGATTACAATCAGAACTTCTTATAAAAGACTAATCCAATCTCATTTCAGGAGATACTCATACATAAGATCTTCTCATCTTCTCATTCTGGGCATAAATCCATACTGATATTCTTCAGAATGAACTTAAACCTATCTTCAGCAAGGGGTTTTGTAAAGATATCAGCCCATTGATGGTCTGTATCCACAAAGTTTAAGGATATAACACCCTTCTGAACACAGTCCCTTATGAAATGATGTTTAATCTCAATATGTTTAGCTTTTGAATGCAAGATAGGATTCTTAGATAAACATATAGCAGAAGTATTATCACAGAAAATAGGAATGTTACTCTCATATATCTGATAATCTTCTAGCTGACTTCTCATCCATAGCATTTGTGTGCTACAACCAGCAGCAGCAACATATTCTGCTTCTGTTGTTGAGAGGGCAATTGTAGCTTGCTTCTTGCTGTACCATGAGATCAGATGACTTCCAAGAAATTGACAACTTCCAGAAGTGCTCTTTCTTTCTATTCTATCTCCAGCATAGTCAGCATCACAGAATCCTACTAAGTTGTAATCTTTGGATCTTCTGTAAACTAAACCAACATTAGTAGTACCTTTCAAATACCTTAGAATTCTCTTAACAGCAGTTAAGTGAGATTCTCTAGGATCTGATTGGAATCTAGCACACAAACAAACACTGAACAGAATGTCAGGTCTAGAAGCAGTTAGGTATAGAAGAGATCCAATCATACCTCTGTACAACTTCTGATCTACCTTCTTACTTACCTCATCCTTACCTAGTATTCATGTTGGATGCATAGAAGTTTTGGCTTCTTTGCTCTCAGAAAGATTAAACTTCTTCAGAAGTTCTTTCACATACTTCGTTTGATGAACATAGGTTCCATCAGAAGTTTGGTTGATTTGAATCCCAAGGAAATACTTGAGTTCTCCCATCATGCTCATTTCAAATTCAGCCTGCATAGACTCAGCAAACTCCTTTCCAAGTGTAGCATTAGATGTTCCAAAGATGATATCATCAACATATATTTGACAAATTAAAATATCCTTTTTAAATGTTTTACAGAAGAGAGTAGTGTCCACTTTTCCTCTAGTGAAACCATTTTCCAGAAGGAAAGAACTCAAACGTTCATACCAAGCTCTAGGAGCTTGTTTCAATTCGTATAATGATTTCTTTAATTTAAAAACATGATTTGGAGACACGGAGTCTTCAAAACCAATAGGTTGATGGACATAAACTTCTTCATCTATGTAACCATTTAAGAAGGCACTCTTAACATCCATCTGATAAAGAGTGATGTTGTGTTGAGTGGCAAAAGAAATTAATAGACGAATAGATTCTAACCTGGCCACTGGTGCAAAGGTTTCTGTATAGTCAATCCCTTCTTGCTGACTATAACCCTGAGCCACCAGTCTGGCTTTGTTTCTTACCACTTCACCCTTCTCGCTTAGCTTGTTTCTGAATACCCACTTAGTGCCGATGATGTTAAATCCTTTTGGTCTAGGAACCAAGTCCCATACATCATTCCTTGTAAACTGATTTAGTTCTTCTTGCATGGCAATTATCTAGTCTGGATCTTCTAGAGCTTGATCAACAGAAGTTGGCTCGATCAAAGAAACACGACCTAATTGACATTCTGCATTGTTCTTAAGGAATGCCCTTGTTCTGATGGGATCATCTTTCTTCCCAAGGATCTCATCTTCTGAATGAGCTGAAGCAAGTCTAGGTGATCTTCTGACTGTTGGCTCTTCAGAAATCCTGAGATTCTCTAAAGATGCAGCAACTTGATCTTCTGATCCATTGCTTCTGAGACTGCCAGCTTCTGCAGCTTTGCTTCTTGGTTCTACTGCTTCTGATATATCAATATTAAAATCTGCAAAATTCTCAAACTGCTTTGGTTTTTCAAGACCAAGCTTATCATCAAACCTGATATTGATTGATTCTTCTACAATCAATGTTTCAGTATTGTATACTCTGTAGCCTTTAGAGCGTTCAGAATATCCAAGAAGGAAACACTTTTGTGCCTTAGAATCAAACTTACCAAGATGATCTTTAGTATTCAGAATAAAACATACACATCCAAAAGGATGAAAATATGAAATGTTGGGCTTTCTGTTCTTCCACAATTCATAAGGAGTCTTATTTAGAATAGGTCTTATAGAGATTCTATTCTGAATATAACACGCAGTGTTTATTGCTTCTGCCCAGAAATGCTTAGCCATATTGGTTTCATTGATCATGGTTCTGGCCATTTCTTGTAGAGTCCTATTCTTTCGCTCTACAACTCCATTTTGCTGTGGAGTTCTAGGACAAGAGAAATCATGGGCAATACCATTTTCTTTGAAGAACTCCTCAAAGAATTTGTTCTCAAATTCACCACCATGATCACTTCTGACCTTTATGATTTTACACTCCTTCTCAGTTAGGGTCTGAGTGCAGAATTCAAAGAACACTGAATGAGACTCATCCTTGTGTTTCAAGAACTTTACCCATGTCCAGCGGCTATAATCATCAACGATGACTAATCCATATTTCTTCCCTTTGACAGATGCTGTTTTGACTGGGCCAAACAGATCAATGTGCAAAAGTTCTAACGGCCTTGAGGAAGAGACAACATTCTTAGACTTGAATGCAGGTTTGGAGAACTTGCCCTTCTGACATGCTTCACAAAGAGCATCTGATTTGTATTTCAGATTAGGGAGTCCTCTGACAAGATTTAGTTTGTTAATCTGAGAAATCTTTCTCAAACTAGCATGTCCTAATCTTCTGTGCCAGACCCATTGCTCCTCAGAAACAGACATAAGACAAGTCACCTTCTGCTTCTCAAGATCAGAAAGATCAATCTTATAAATGTTGTTCTTTCTCTTGCCTGTAAATAGGATTGAGCCATCCATCTGACTTACAGCCTTGCAAGACTTTTGATCGAAGATTATATCATAACCATTGTCACTTAATTGACTTATGGACAATAAGTTATGCGTTAATCCTTCTACAAGAAGTACATTAGTTATGGAAGGAGAGTTACCAAGACTTATGGTTCCAGAACCAATGATTTTGCCCTTCTGATCTCCTCCAAACTTGACTTCTCCACCTGGCTTAAGCACCAGGTCTTGGAATGTAGACCTTCTTCCCGTCATGTGTCGCGAGCATCCAGAGTCCAGGTACCATGACATTTTGCTTTTTGTCCTCTTTACCGCCAAGGATATCTGCAACAGAAATTATCTTCTCCTTAGGTACCCACAATTTCTTGGGTCCTTTCTTGTTAGTTTTCCTCAAGTTCTGATTGAACTTGGGTTTAGCATTATATGAAATAGGAGGAACAACATGATATTCTTTGGGTTTGTCAGCATGATATTTCTTAGGATGTGTCACATGCTTCTTGGTGTGAACAGTGTTAAACTTCTGTGCATGTGAAGTGAGCCTAATATCATGTGCATGGCCATATTTGAACTGATCATACAATGGCTTGTATGTGATCTTCAGATCATCAACAGGTTCAAATTTATGTGAGGTATCACCCTCATAGCCAAAACCAAACCTTCTGTTTCCAGAAACACCATATATCATAGAAGCAAGATGACTTCTGCCAATACTTATAGATAAGAACTTTCTGAAGCTCGAGTCATATTCTTTCAGAATATGATTCATGCTAGGAATGGATTTTTCTGTTTTAGAAGGAGATCCACTATCTTTGGATAGATTTAAAACTTTTTCCTTCAGTTCAGAATTTTCCAATTCCGGCTTCTTAGTTTCAAATTCAAACTGCTTTTTCAGCTTTTTGTATTTGATACTAAGATGAGCCTTGAGTTCCAGAAGTTCTGTTAAACTGGAAACTAACTCTTCTCTAGATAGTTCAGAAAATACCTCTTCAGAATCTGATTCTGATGTAGATTCTGATCCATCATCTTCTGTAGCCATCAGCGCGAAGTTGGCTTGCTCTTCTTCAGAGTCTGATTCTGATTCTGATTCAGAATCATCCCATGTTGCCATAAGACCTTTCTTCTTATGAAACTTCTTCTTGGGATTCTCCTTCTGAAGTTTTGGACACTCGTTCTTGTAATGTCCAGGCTCATTGCACTCATAGCAGACAGCCTTCTTCTTGTCAGATCTTCTGTCACCGGAAGATTCTCCTCGTTCAAATCTCTTTGAACTTCTGAAGCCTCTGAACTTCCTTTGCTTGCTCTTCCAGAGTTGGTTTACCCTTCTGGAGATCATGGACAGCTCATCTTCTTCTTCAGATTCTGATTCTTCAGGATCTTCTTCTCTAGCCTGAAAAGCGTTAGTGCATTTTTTAACATTAGATTTTAATGCAATAGACTTACATTTCTTCTGAGGCTCGTGTGCATCCAGCTCTATTTCATGGCTTCTCAAGGCACTGATAAGCTCTTCCAACGAAACTTCATTCAGATTCTTGGCAATCTTGAATGCAGTCACCATTGGACCCCATCTTCTGGGTAAGCTTCTGATGATCTTCTTTACATGATCAGCCTTGGTGTAGCCTTTATCCAGAACTCTCAATCCAGCAGTTAGAGTTTGAAATCTTGAGAACATCTTCTCAATATCTTCATCATCCTCCATCTTGAAGGCTTCATATTTCTGGATTAGAGCAAGAGCTTTAGTCTCCTTGACTTGAGCATTTCCCTCATGGGTCATTTTCAATGACTCATATATATCATGGGCAGTTTCCCTGTTAGATATCTTCTCATACTCAGCATGAGAGATAGCATTCAGCAAAACAGTCCTACATTTATGATGATTCTTGAAAAGCTTCTTCTGATCATCATCCATTTCTTGCCTTGTAAGCCTTACGCCACTGGCTTTCACTGGATGTTTGTAACCATCCATCAGAAGATCCCATAATTCACCATCTAGACCAAGAAAGTAAGTTTCCAGTTTATCTTTCCAGTATTCAAAGTTTTCACCATCAAATACTGGTGGTCTAGTATAACCATTGTTACCATTGTATTGCTCAGCAGAGCCAGATGTAGATGCAGATGTATTTGTTGGAATTTCACCAGCCATCTTTTACTGAAGCGTTTTTCTCTTCCTGAATCTTTTCTAAACACGGTTAAGTGCTTGCACCTTAGAACCGGCGCTCTGATACCAATTGAAGGATAGAAAAACACTTAGAAGGGGGGGGGGGGGTTGAATAAGTGTAGTCTAAAAACTTGAAAGATAAAAACAATTTGCACAGTTATTTTTATCCTGGTTCGTTGTTAACTAAACTACTCCAGTCCACCCCCACGGAGTGATTTACCTCACCTGAGGATTTAATCCACTAATCGCAACAGATTACAATGGTTTTCCACTTAGCCCACGACTAAGTCTTCTAGAGTATCCTGATCACAACCTGATCACTCTAGGAACAAATGCTTAGACACAAGCTAAGACTTTCTTAGAGTATCCTGACCACCACGTGATCACTCTAATTACAACTGCTTAGACACAAGCTAAGACTTCCTAGAGTATCCTGATCAACACTTGATCACTCTAGTTACTTACAAATTAATGTAATCAAATAAGAGTTTTACAATGCTTCTGAAAAGCTATAATCACAACAGTGATATTTCTCTTAAAGTTTAAGCTTAATCTCACTAATATATTACAACAGCAATGTAGTGAGCTTTGATAAAGATGAAGTTTCTGAGCTTTGAGTTTGAACAGCGTTTCAGCAAGTTAATTGTTAGCAAATCGTCAACCTTGCTTCTCATCAGAACTTCATACTTATAGGCACTTGAGAAGATGACCGTTGGGAGCATTTAATGCTTTGCGTATTCCGTACAGCATTGCATTTAATGTTTCACGCTTTTGTCAACTACCTCGAGCCTTGTTCACGCTGTGTCTACTGACGTTGCCTTTAATAGCTTCCAACGTTCCTTTTGTCAGTCAGCGTAGCCTGCCACCTGTACTTTCTTCTGATCTGATGTTTGTGTATACAACGTTTGAATATCATCAGAGTCAAACAGCTTGGTGCATAGCATCTTCTTGTCTTCTGACCTTGAAGTGCTTCTGAGCGTGATACCATGAGAACTTCAGTGCTTCAGCTTCTGATCTCAAGTTCTTCTGATGCTTCCATAGACCCATGTTCTGATTCTGCCTTGACCATCTTCTGATGTCTTGCCAGACCATGTTCTGATGTTGCATGCTGAACCTTCTGAGACAAAGCTTTTGAGCGCTGATTTGTGCATACTCTTTATATATTTCCTGAAAGGGAAATTGCAATGTATTATAGTACCACATTATCTCACACAAAATCCATATCCTTGTTATCATCAAAACTAAGAATATTGATCAGAACAAATCTTGTTCTAATAGAGACCCGACGCTCCCGGCGCTCCTAGGCCAGCACACGAGGAGATCCTGGAGAACCAGCAGGCCGAGGATAACCACACCATTAATCTTCTGCCGATCTGCCTGCGGATAGAGATGCTTGGGCGGGACGCGTTGGATCGAGGTATCGTTGATCAGGGCGGTCCAGAGGCAGTCGCCGTGATGGAGAGGATCGTCACTGATGCGGGCCGTGCAGCGGCATACAGGCGGCAGATGAGTGTAACTCGGTTTTTTGCGAACTGACTCCTTGCTCTTTTTTTTTTTGATATATTTTTTTTTGCAAGAGTCGCCACCGACTTTTATTTTATCCAAATAGGAAAGGCATAAAAGAACAGGAAAGGCCTTTTGACAGATTTTGGGTTCAGGGGGTTGATTATACAAAGGGAAGGTTTTAAGCACCCTTTGTATCCATGGTTATCCATGGGCTCTTAATTGCTTAGCTCACTTTTGTTTAAATGCTTTATTGATTTGAAAATAGAAGAAGTGAAGATGGACAATAGGTCACATAGGTCTCTGAAGAGTTTCACCAGGAATAATGCCCTTCAAATACCCGATGAAAGTTTTGAAAATAGATGAGAAGTTTTGAAAATACGTTGTTTGAAAATGAAAGTGTTTGAGCAAGCAATTAGGAGTTACCTACTCTCAATTTATAAGATCTTTCCTATGCATTTAATACTTTTCTTAAATGATGGTATGATTAAAAAAAAGTAATAAGAGGGAAAACCATAGAGGTGCAAGTGTGCAAAGTGCTTTTTTTTTAAAGTTTTATCTTGATTATTAATGTTTTAGCTCAAAGGTAAAAATATGGTCCAAGTGGACAAAAGGAAGATGACGGAAACATAAACAATGCGTCCAAATGGACAAAGAAAAAATAGCGGAAGCATAAATAATATGTCCAAATGGACAAAGAGAAAATAGCGGAAACATAAATAATATGTCCAAATGGACAAAGATAAATAGCGGAAACATAAATAATATGTCCAAATGGACAAAGAAAAAATAGCGAAAACATAAATAATATGTCCAAATGGACAAAGAGAAAATGACATAAACATAAATAATATGTCCAAATGGACAAAGAGAAAATAACAGAAACATAAATAATACGTCCGAACGGACAAAAAGAAAATAACAGAAACATAAATAATACGTCCAAATGGACAAAGAGAAAATAACAGAAACATAAATAATACGTCCAAATGGACAAAGAGAAAATAACATAAACATAAATAATACGAATGATAAAATAAAGCATAAAACAAGAAATATAAAGAACGATATAATAAAATGCGGAAATTAAAGTCAATTGTTAATATGTTAGCACGCGAATCATCTTGAAGCTAGTCAAGTATATCCACGATGTTAGTGAAGATCGATGGTGAGTGAATGATGATCTCGGATTTAAAGTTAATGAAAATTTATCAGAAGCTTGATAGAATTATAGCGACTACACGATAAATTTCTAAAAGTCTTAAATCAACTGCATACAATCTCTGCCATATCTGATCTTTTATTCCAATTCGGGACAAAGAAAAAGATAAGAAATAATATCAAATAATATACAAAAATAAACCTGAAATTGTGAAAAATTTACACAATAATAAGAGAGATATTTTGAAAGTATAATTAGGTTAAGAGAAAATAAAATGACAAAATCTTAAATCTAAAACAAATTAAACCTAATTCATTTTTTTTTGTTTTTTTTTATGTTTTTAAGTTAATTAAAAGCTAATTAAACAAATAATTATACAAATAATTAAACTTAACAAGAAAAATAAATCTAATTATGTATAAAATTAGTATATAATATATAAACCTAATTTAACAAAATAAAATATTTTTTTTCGATTTTTTTGATAGGTTAGAAATAATTAAAAAAAAAGCAAATATATACATAATTATTAATTAATTAAGCAAAATAAATTAACTATGAATAAAAATAAAATATTTTTATGTCAAATATTAGATTATAAACATATAAACCTAAATCTAAAAGGAAAATATTTTTGGACTTTTTTGATTGGTTGAAAATAATTAAAAAGCAATATTTACATAATTACTAATTAATTAAGAAAAATAAATTAATTATGAAAAGAAATAAAATATTTTTATGTTAAAAATTAAATAAACATTTTATCAACTTAAAACTAAAATTAAAACATTTTTTTTTGAGAAACTGAAAATATGCATAAATATGGAGTTTTTAATTCAAGAACTCCTAACACTACTACATATTAAAAACTACATTGTACTTACTCTATAATGTCCCAAGAGTGGAATAGAGTGATTGAAATTGATTGAAGGTGGCTATTTGAATGAGCCTTGATTTTTTACAAGTTTCTTGAAACTTTTGAAAAATATAAAATGCTTAAACTATGGCTTTGGTGTTTGTTGTTGTTCTTTCCCTTTGGCTCCCCCTTTTTTTGCTCTCCCTTGAATGAAGAAAATGAAGCTCTATTTATAGGCAAATGATTTAATATGGAAGCCTTGCAAGTGGAAATTGTCATGATTGATTTTGTGGAAAAAGAATGGAATATTCTTTTATGCTAGGTTAAAAACTTAACCATGGTTTAATCACTCAAGTATTATTCTCTCCAATCTTGCAATATTATCTTTAAGCATCTTGAATGGTCATTGCTTGCATCACATGAAGCTTCCTTGCATTATCCTTGAATTATCTTTGAATTATCTCACTTTAATTGAATTTTAAATAAATAAAATTCAATAAAAAATGAAATAAAATTGTCATGAATCATGGATATATTTTGAATTCCCTTAGCCATATTATAATCAAGATTGAATCACAAAAGAATTGGCCTTTTTTTGAAAAAAAATCAAGTTTTGGTCATTACTTGTTTCATGCATTTTTCCAAAAAAGGTGAACTTCATCAAGGCATATCTCCCTCAATTTTGATCCTATGAAAGTGTTCTTGTACTTTTTGGAAAGCCCAAGATGTCCTCTACAAGCCACTTTGGAAGCTTTTTTGCATTTGGAGAAGTTATCATAATGATATGGGCTTTGACAAAAAACGGCTTTTTGTTGACTTTCAAAATGACCTGTAATGTTTTGGCTTATATCTCTTATGCGGAAGCATTTCTTGACCTCGGGCCCAACATCAAAGTTGTAGAGAATTTAATTTCCTTTAGAATGAGCTTTGGTTGGAATTTTTTTGATAAATTATGAGGGAGTTATGGTCGGTCAAAGTTCAGTTGACCTTTAGGTAAAATACTCTAATTTTGCAATTTTGAGTTTTGTTGATTTCTGAACTTTTCTTGATGAATTATGATAAATCCTTGATCAATTGATGAATATTACTTCCAATGATTGATGTTGACCAAAAATCTTGATTTTTGACTGCAGTTGACTTTTTTTCGATGAGCCGCAGTTTTGCGATCTTTCAATGAATCAAGGTCTTCTCCTCCATTAAATGACATGAATTGAATATAATGTTGATTTGACGGCCTTTGAATCATGAGAGAATGATGAACCTCTTGTGGGCCTCAAAACCCTAATTTCTTCAGCTTTCTTTTGATCATTCTCCTGTTTTTGACACACAAGCAACAAACTTTTTTTTTATATTTTTTTGTTAGTAAATAAAAATATGCATGATGATAAATGATAATGATAATGATCACAATACTTAGAAAAATGATGGGATCTCAGAGGTGGAAAATTGGGGTGCAACAGATGCCCCTATTTAAGTTTCTTCTATCAGGAGATGTGAAGATTGGAAATCTTCGTTTCGACGTGATTGAAGAGACTTAAGTATATATAAAAACACAATTTTTGAACCTAAGATGCAATGTAATGCTTATGATTATGAATGCATATGATTTCCACGAGATGGAAACAGGACACCACAGGGGAGAAGTAAACAGACTCTGTTGGGGAAAAGGTACGCGTCATCCAGGAATAGAATCAGACTTCACAAAAGAAAGAAACAGTCAACTGAAGCTTTCAAGAGTAAAACGTGAAAGGAACTTTGGACAGGAAATCAACAGAGACGTTCAGAAAGAAAAATCTCTGGAACCCACCTCAGAAATAATTCAAGAGTAAAACATGAATGAATTTGGAAAGGAGTATAAATTGACATAGGCATTCAAGAGTAAAACATGATTGAACATCATCACAGGCAATCAAGAATAAAACATGATTGAATAGTATCAAAAGCAATCAAGAGTAAACCTTGATTGGATAACATCATAGGCAATCAAGACTAAAACATGATTGAATAGTATCAAAAGCAATCAAGAGTAAACCATGATTGGATAATATCATAGGCAATCAAGACTAAAACATGATTGAATAGTATCAAAAGCAATCAAGAGTAAACCATGATTGGATAACATCATAGGCAATCAAGAGTCACTACTACAATTTTGATTTATAATAGCACTAGTTTAATAGCGCTTTTTTGAAAAACACTATTAAAAATTTTAAACTGAGACTTATAATAGCGTTTTTGTATCGGGCGCTATTATAAGTGAACCCCTATATTATCACTTTTTGTACAGACGCTATTTCAGAATATTAATAAAATATAAAAATGAAATTAATAGCGCTCTATGAGTAAAACGCTATTATAGTGTACCTTCTGTCATACCCTAATTTTTGACCCCCCCTGAGATGACATATCTTCAGGATTTTTCATCAGGTCAAGACAAGTACCCAGAGCAGTCATTTCTCCATCTGGTACCTAATCGAGGATGCTCAAAGACAAGAAAGCTCAGGCAAAGGATCAATCAATACAAAGACTAGTCTCTAATACAATCATGGGGCTCAAAAACTTCACTTTTATCATCTATGATTGATTAGACATCCAGTCATATGAGTACAGGTTTACTCAGGTCACCAGACTAGGGTTTTGAGCCTATCAAGGACTGAAATCAGGGATCACATTTGGGAAACCCTAAAAAACCTCAGAGGGTCATTCAAAGACATCAATCATCTTCAAATAACTCATATTACAAGGTCTACTGGACATCACACTTCAATTCAAAGTCTACAGTCATTACTTTCACATGGTCGACAAATTAGGGTTTTGACCTAATTCACCAAGATAGTTGACTTCTGATCAGGGCATGAATCCAAAACTCAAGACATGATTCAAGGATCTCTACTACCTCCATATAATCCATTTATATCATCCATTTGGGGAGAAGATCTTATTTCTACACAAAAGCCCAAAAATTCACTTTGTCAGGAAAAAGTCAACTGTGAAGGATCATCATTGACTTTTAAGGTTTTTGGTCAAAAAATGACTTTCAAAGATCAATATCATCAATATATGGATGTCAAAGTCATTTGGCCAAAGAAATTCAAAGAAATTCATCAAGGAGCGAAAAGTCGGGAATTAGGGTTTTTGAAGGCATGGTGAGATCTCAAAATTTCACCTACACAACTCAAAAAACTTCCAACATGAAAGTTGTAGATCTTGCCAAATAAAACAACATCTTACAAGGGAACTTTTTTCAAAAGATCAACCATTTATGAAGTTTTGGAAATTTTGAAGTTTAGGTCATAAACACTTAGAAATTTTTCTAAGTGTTTTAACCTAGTTTTCTTCCAACTTTGGCCTCATTTTTCACAAATTTCCCAAAGGATTCTGAAGAAGACATAAACTAATGATTTAAAGTAGATGTTTAGGGCTTTCCAAATTGTGTTCAACCTTCTCAAAATTCAATTTGAGCTAAGAGTTATGCTTGTTCAAAGTTGGCCTCATGAAGTAAAATTATAGGTCATGCATCATTTTGGAACTTTGAAATTTTGTGCACATGACCTCAAATACAGATGCTACATGACCCATAATACATCTGCAAACATGCCATGCATTCATTTTCACCATGCCATAAGAATTGAAGAAGATTCTAAAAACAAGAACATGTGATTATGTAATGATTACATTTGTGAATTTATGGCAAATTGATGAATCACCCAAGGAATCTTCTCACCAACCAATTAGAGCTCATTTCTGGCTCAGAATTGTCCCCTAAGATCAAGCAAAATCGAGGGCTAGGGGATTGATCAAATGGAATCAAAATTCTCATCATTGCATAAGAGATATTTGCAAATTTCCTTCATGGCTAAGAAACCAAATCAACTTCACTAAGGAAGCTCACTCCTCTGCAGCTATACTGATCCATTTGCCTATAAATACAGATGCATTCCTCATTCAAAAACACACCAAAGCAACCATATTACTTGCTTTCTCTTTCTTTTCTTTTGTTCATTGTTTTTCAAAGTTCTTTGGCAAGAAGAATCGATTTCTTCAAACCAGAGCTTATCTTTGGGAAGTGAGCATTCTAACATCTCAAGGGAGGTCATTTGAGGTGATCCAAGCACCTGGATCACTTCTGTAAGTGGAGGAACACCATTGTTGCTCTCACTTTGGAGCATTTGCAGTTGGAGGTCCATGGAGTAATTCAGGAGGTTCTGAGCCAAGCCAATCATCCAGGCACACTCCTCAGGTCATAGTGAAGCTAACCAGATGGCTGCAGCCCATCTGTAACTCTAAATTCAACACCCTCCATGTTCACTTGAAGCTGAAATCGAGGGAGGTCCATAGAACAATTCAGAAGGATTCAGGCTATAATAAACATCCAGTTAGCATCATTGAGTCTCAGGGAAGCTATTGAGATCATTCATTCAAGCCCAGGTGCTCTCAATCATCCTCACGACCTTCAGTTTCAGAGGTAAGTTTCTGAACCTCACCTCTTTAATTTAAGCACTCTTTGTGATAAAGCTCGATTCTATCTTGTTCAGCATCATCAGAGGATTGAAAACCCTCTATCATCATTCATTTATCTTTCAGCATAGCCATTTAATTTGATTTTTAAGTTTTAGGGTTCTTCACGATTTCTGGTAAATTAGTTAGATGTAGTTAATATAAGTACATGTTAGTTACATATTTAGAATCGTGAGTAAATTTAGAGCAAGTTTGGTCTTTACATCTTTGCAAATGGTGGAGAAATGAGCAAGTTCATAAATTTGAAATTTGAGAGCTTGAGGTTGAAGACGAAGATGGTGGTGGCGCGCAATTTTCAAACTCAGGTCTAAGTTTATTTTATTTTGATTGATACCTGTTTCATTAACGACTAAAACGTGATAGCCCAGTGGTAGAGAGTGTTTGTGTGTTGCGCGTGCCCAAGGTCTGGGGTTCGAATCCCCCTCGCCCCAGACTTTTTGATTCTTTTATTTTTCAATGATTTACTACTTGTTTTAAAACATAACCAAATGAGTGCAAGTTACTTTCACCATGCGCGCGCTGGCCCAGTGGTTTGGTTTTGGGTGTGTGACCTAAAGGGCGTGAGTTCAAGCCTTGGTGAAGACATTTCTATATTTTTTACCACTTTTCACACTTATTTCCTTCACAACTTCACATGAATATTTAACCTATCAAATTAAATCATTTTCACTTCATTTTTCACACACTTCTTATTTAACATATCTATTTTGTGAATAATCAAAAAAATCATAAAAATATTATTTATTTCATGTATTTTTATTAGGTTTAAAATAGTATGTTTTAGGTGTTTTCTTAAATACTTGAATACATATTTTTCACTTTGTTTTAACCTAAATCACTTTGTAAATAATTCTATGATAAAACCCTAATTGTTTAGGTCTTAATTAAGTAAAAATCTTTATTTTTACTTTAATTAAGTTGACTTTTTGTCAATTTTCAAAGCTGTTATCAGTCTCCGATTAAACGGATGATTAAGGTTTTCAAACAACAAAACCTTGTATCATTCCAGATCATTTTTTTTAAATTGCTTTTACACCAGTACTGCAAAGTACTGGGCCTCTAATAGAGTGTAAGTCCCAAAAACCTTCTCTTCTTAGCTTGTTTTCAAAACTGTATTTTCAAAATCTTCTTTCTGTTTTCAAAACATTCTTCTGGTATTTGAAGGGCATTATTCCCGGTGAAACTCTTCAGATACCTATGTGACCTTTGTCCATCTTCACTTCTTCTGTTTTCAAAAACCATTAACTGTTTATCATATACATTCAACTGTTATCAACAAAAACAACAAAAATACTGTTGAGGCTCTGTACATACTTCTTCAATGGCCTCCACTCCATCCAGGTTAGGCTTTACAAGCTTTCAATTTACAGTCTTTATTTAAATTACTGTCAAATATAAACTGTGCATATATTAGTTTAGAACTGCGTTTGAGTATAAACCTTAGGACAGTTAAACTATATATATATTATAGGAATATGACCTAGGATTGAGAATGTCTTCCCGGTGAAGGCTCTTTCCTAATTAGAGATCTGTAGTTCAAACCCCCAAGATGAATTATTCCCGGTGAAACATCTTGGTAAAAACCTTAGAATCCAAATATAGGACACATCCACCCAAAGAGGAATTATTCCCGGTGAAACCTCTTACCCATTTGCTTAGAGCCAAAATAAGTTCAAAACTACATAAGCTTTCTCTTGTGCTATAACAAGGACCCTCGATTAGCCTCCTCTTGGGCTTTGTACAAAGGACCCACAGGCTTCTTAAAAGCATTTCCAGCTTCCTCTTGAGCTTGTATACAAGGACCCATCAGGTTTCTTATAAACATAGGAACAGGTCTTTAGTCACCTTTTAGCCTACCCTGGTGAGTTTCTTCCAATTTAAACCAGACTTTAAACAAGCTAAGTTTGTCTCAATTTTGCATTGAGTACACTTTTTGGAATGAGAGACATGGACAGTCTCTGTCACCCTTATCTTCATCAATCTTCCTTAGCAGAGTCTAGGATCCATGTTTGATCATCCTCAGCATTGAGTCAGCCTTCATCTTGGGCTTTAAACAAGAAGTCTCACTAGATAATCTTTCTGCCATCCATTTTAATAAAAAACCCCTGGAAAGGGTTAGCCTCCAACATCTGTCTAAAATGTCAAAATCCCTGGAAAGGGTTAGCTTCCACACATTCCTCCATTTTAATAAAAAAACCCCTGGAAAGGGTTAGCCTCCAAAGTCAATTAATAAAAAGAATGTCAAAAAATAAATAATTTCATTCTCTTAGGAGATAATTTCCCCAAAAGAGTCAAAACCCCTGGAAAGGGTCAGCCTCCAAAAAACATGATAAAAGTCAGTCTTTTACCAAACAATTTCTCCAGCTGAGTCAAAATCCCTGGAAAGGGTTAGCTTCCAAAGAAAAATAGTCTTTTAATAAATAAAACCTCCTCAGTAGAGTCAAAACCAACAAAAACAGTTAGCCTCAACCTTGGGCTTCATACAAGGCACCCAAACAATAAAACTCCCCTGTCAAGAGTCAGCCTCAACCTTGGGCATTGTACAAGGCAGATAATAGAGTCTCCCCAGTGAGTCCTTCATCACTCAGTAGCCACAACCTTGGGCTTTGTACAAGGCAGATAAACCATATCTTTCATGTGTCAAAGATTCCTAACACTTAGGATCTTTCCCCATATAGTCATCCATACTTAATTCATTTAAGAGTCCGCCACAACCTTGGGCTTTGTACAAGGCAGAAAATAGTGTTTTTCCCTAGCTAAAGTCAGCCACAACCTTGGGCTTTGTACAAGGCACATAAATAGAGTCTCCCTAAGTAGAGTCAGCCTCAATTCTGGGCTTTGTACAGAACACTAAAATACCCTGTAATTAATCCCCAGTGGAGTCATCTCCCAGAGTCAATAATATTAATTAATCAATAAAAAAAAAGCCTCAAACTTGGGCCTCATACAAGCCAGCTAAAGTCAAATCTTTTATACAGTAGATAGACATAGCTTATCTCCATAGAGAGATATTTTTACTACTCTACCACATTCAAACAAACAAACATTTCATTTCAATTTTAATCAAGTCTCCCATTTAGGATTTTGAAAGGCATGAGCTGGCAGTAAAACCCAGACATGTGGTAACTTTCCCTAATTTGGATGAGCATCTTTCTTTCATTTAAGAGGCATTTGACTGGTATACTTGCACATACACAAGTAAGGTCCCCCTCTTGAATGAAATGAATTCAGTTATTCTGTCACTCCTTTAAATGTTTGTGGTAGAATAGTACAAATACCTCTCTGTAGAGATAATTTCATGTCTCTTTACTATAAACAGAGATTTAATTCCAAGCTTCAACCTTGAGCTTCAAGCAAGGCACCAAAAATAATTAATTTCCCTAGTTAGTTCCTCGAACTACATTAAGCTCTGACTTCCACTAGGGATATGTAGGCATGAGGTTCACAAGGAATCTCAGCGAGCTAATAAAATACCAAAAATAGTCAGTTTGTCTGTCTGTCTGTCTTTTAAAATCAATTCAATTCTCTCTCCTAATACAAAGGAGAAACTTTCCCAATCATAGCAATAAACACAAACACAATGACACAGAGAAGGTTCCTGTAGAGTACTACAGATATGTAGGGTGTTTAAACACTTCCCTATGTATAACCGACCCCCCGGACTCCAGAATTTCTAGTCTAGGTGTAAATCCCCACACTTAGCAAACTCCTAGGGTTTAGTTGAGATCTTTTTTTCCCTTTCCTACTCGTAGGACAAATAAGAAAGTTCGTGTGATATCGTAGGAAGAACTGAAACAAAATTCATCCCACCACGGGCGCATTCTCCTTCCAAATTTCGCGTGAAGGGTTTAGCGTGCCGTCCTCCCAAGTGAAACGGGGAGGTAAAAGAAAACGACACCACAGAAAAAATGGCGACTCTGCTGGGGATATAAGTGTTAAAAACCTTGGTTTTTCATCCAAACCAATGGTTGACCTGTTGCTGGTCCAGCCCCAATGAGGAATTAGGGATGCCAAATTCCCCCTCAAACAAGAGAGGTCCTGCCTAACCTCTGTGTCATATCATGTGTTTGCTGCATTTATATTTGTTTATTTTGTTTATTCTGTATCGGGAAAGGGCTTGATTCCCCCTTGTGGTGAGAAATCCTATACCCGGATTTGAGTGCAACATAAGATAGGATGGAGGATGTCTTCCCGGTGAAGGCCCTCTAATCTTGGTTTCCAAGTCTACTCTTGGGATTTGCCTGGCTGGTTGTGATTAACTGCGCCACTGCATTCCGAGACTGATTTGTACCAGGAGGACCTAGAAACACATTAACCCCACTTAAAGCCTTTTTAGGACGTAGAGCGGTGATTACGGAAGTAATTGTCACGCAGATACTACACTCAGAGAAAACTCTCTTATAGATACCAATCAACGTATCTTTAAGGTTGAGCAAAAACTCTGAGATCCCTAGAACCCGTTCTACAGGTACAAAAATCCTTAACCTTAGTTTACCATTGGGGCGGGAGACTGCGTTTTGACTTCATGACCACTATACCCTTCAACGCCATGTTTGTTTAAAACTCTTGTGTGTGCATTCATGCATTCATGCATCATTCATTAATAAACAATTAAAAACAAAAAAAGAGTCTTTTTCGAGTCATTTTTCAAGGAAACTGAATAACGAACGTTTTGAACTTCATAGAAAGAGAGAAACGGAGAAAGGACTTAAGGATCTATACCATGGATTATGGGAGAAAGAGAGCTAGGAAATACACCTTCAAGATTCCCCAGATCGAGGAACTGGGAAAGCTCGGAAAACTGGTGGTCAACCCCCAGGCTTTCAAGGAGAAGTACGGAAAACTTCTGCCTTTGCTCAATACCAACATTGTGGATGGGATCCTTCCCACCTTGGTACAGTTTTACGATCCAACGTATCACTGCTTCACCTTTCCAGATTATCAGCTCATGCCTACGTTAGAGGAGTACTCTCGTCTGATTGGAATACCCGTGTACGCGCAAGATCCGTACTCCGGTTTGGAAAAGAATCCTGACGACATTATCATTGCTGCAACTACTCCTTTGAACGTAGTCGACATCAGAACTCATATGGTGAGTAGAGGAGGAATTCAAGGATTGCCCTCCAAATTCCTGTTTGATCAAGCTCGGTACTTCGTCAGCATCCAAGATATGAGCGCTTTTGAGGAAATCTTGGCTTTGCTTATCTACGGATTGTTTTTGTTCCCTAACATTAACGATTTCGTCGACATCAACGCAATTAAGATCTTCTTGATTGAGAATCCAGTTCCAACCTTGCTCGCGGATGCTTATCACTCTGTGCATTCAAGAAACCTGCAGCGAGGAGGATTAATCACATGCTGCGTACCGTTGTTATACGAATGGTTCGTTTCGCACCTACCAAAGTCTAGCACTTTCTGGAACATGAGGGATGGCCTTTACTGGTCACAGAAAATCATGTCTCTCACTCATACAGACATTGATTGGTGTAGTCCTGACAACGACGAAACCAAGATCATCTTCAGTTGCGGAAATTTCCCCAACGTACCCCTTATTGGAACTAAGGGAGGAATTAGTTACAATCCAGCTTTAGCCCGTCGTCAATACGGCTATCCCATGAAAAATATACCAAGTAATATTCAATTGGAGGGTCTGTTCTTTAAGAACATCGACGATCACGGCAACATGCTGAAGAAGGAAATTGTCCAAGCCTGGCGTCTTGTTCACAGTAAATGGAGAAGATTGTTAGGAAAACATCTTTGCATCTCCCTGGATCCTTACCTTCAATGGGTACGCGTCAGAGCATTCAAGCTCAGGATGCCATATCAACATCAAGAACCTATCCCCCTAAGGGAACCAATTTACCTTTTCTCCACCGATGTTGAAAAACTACAAGCGGCATTAAACAAGGTATGCCAAGAAAGGAATGCTTGGAGGAACAAGTATCGAATTGTCAACACGGAAAATGTTGAAATTCAGAACATCCTAAGAAGGAAGGATGAGTTACTTGAAGTACTCGATCGACAAGTGACACAAACATCACTTTCTCATCATATCCCTCCTGCTTCCTGGATCATCGATCAGCTCACGTCAGAGAACGCTTGTAACACCCTTCTAATACCCCGCATAAATAATAAATAATAATCAGAGTAAACATGAAAAAGGGCATTACAACTTCCAAATAATTAAACAATAATACTCATGTCATGCCATAAAAGAGAACGTCAATCAAATTTATTCAGATCATCATGTTTAACACAGCGGAATTATCTTTAACATCTGAATAACAAACAGCCAAGTCACAGACTTAAGGCGTTAACATAAAATCCATCCAAAACAGAAGTTTAACAAGTAACTCTAAACGACGCCCCCAGTGTTACACGACCAGAGCATGACACGGACCCAACTGACTCTAACGAACTACTTGACGAGCTAATCCTCACCAAGTACGAGAGCTACTCCTTAATCTGAAAAATAACAACAGTAAGGGTGAGTCTCATTCACATTTAACTAATGTTATAAGATATAGATAATAAAATATCATTTCACATGCAATTCACCCAATTACAGTTATGATCAGATTCAAAACATACAATCAGTAAGCAAACAACCAAATTAACACATATTATAACATTGGACAACCTTCCATTCATGTTATAACATCAAAACAGCCTAATGCAATGCAACTACATGCATGTGGTACCAAAATCTGGGATAACCCAACTCACCGACCCACCATCGTCAAGGATACGGCAACACCCACTCACTAATTCCACACAATGGGAATTAGCTACTACTGATCCACCATCGTCAAGGACCAGCCACGAATGATTATGAATGCATGCATCAACCATAACATGCTCATCACCCACATACATCAATTAATGTCATAATCAT
Organism: Vicia villosa; assembly: GCF_029867415.1. Taxonomy (NCBI): domain Eukaryota; kingdom Viridiplantae; phylum Streptophyta; class Magnoliopsida; order Fabales; family Fabaceae; genus Vicia; species Vicia villosa. The sequence goes on from NW_026706608.1 coordinate 102,811, forward strand.
CAACAAAACACATATCTCATACCAATAATACATGTATAATAAACACCAGTTATAACCACAACAACATACAGGTAAGACATTCATTAGTGTACCTATAAACATATTCCACCACAACAAATAACATCGGTGTTTTAAAAATAATTCAAGCCACAACTCAAAACACCATTTGAGTATATAAATTATTTTATTAGCTTCACTGTGCTCGAAACGGCACCAAAATCCGGTTTACGGTTTAAAAGTTACACATTTTTAAACCTTTCAAAATGGACAGTCGCAACAACTAACAGCACGCGGCGCCACACACGGTTCGCGGCGCGGAACGAATAGGAACAACGCCTTCGCGGCGCAAACAAGGTTTCGCGGCGCGGAACGAATAAAAACTACGCCTTCGCGGCGCGGCCATACTCTCGCGGCGCGTACTGAGCACAACAAAACTTCCTGGCCTTCTGCCACGCAGTTCGCGGCGCCAACTCCTGGACGCGGCGCGAACTGGCGATTTCCTGCGCTCCGAATAGCAGAAATCAGCCTGCGATTTCGTCCCTCCTTCACCGAATCACTACCATACAAATCTCATCCCAACCAGATTTCGCATACAGTGAAATAGCACATATTATAGCACATTTATAATACGTTCAAACATCCAATTATCACCAATACATGATCAATATAGTCATTATGCATCAATCCTCCCAAAACCTAACAATTCCACAACCTAAGCATAACCCAATTGATCCGAATAACATGATCAAATCCTATCCTACCACCTATAATCCCATAATAGAAGATAAACGGAAGAGTCCCCCCTTACCTGAAGGTTGATTCTTCGTTCTTCCTCGGTCGCACTTCTCCGCTCCTCTTCTCTTTTCACGTTCAGGCTTCTTTTCCCAAAATGCTGTAACCCTCTCTATTCCACAACTCCTCCTATTTTATTAAAATTGAAATAAAATTGTTTTACTTAGCAATAGGGCCTACCAATGCACCCCCTTCCTTACTAACCACAACTCAAGCCCAATTGTTTAATTCCTCATAATTCAATTAATTTAATTAAATTAAATTATGAAAATAAGTGGAGTGTTACAACTCTCCCCCACTAAATAGTTTTCGTCCTCGAAAACATACCTTAGGCGAATAACTCTGGATAGGAATCCTTCATCTGACTTTCCAGTTCCCAAGTCACATTCCCACCTGCTGGTCCTCCCCAAGCTACTCTGACCAACGCTATCTCCTTGCCACGCAATTGTTTCACCTTTCGATCTTCAATCCTCATGGGCAAGGTCTCAACTGTCAGATTATCTTTTACCTGTACATCATCGACTTGGATCACATGAGATGGGTCAGCAATGTACTTCCTCAACTGTGATACGTGGAATACATCATGCAAATTCGCCAGCGTCGGTGGTAACGCAATACGATACGCCACTTCTCCCACCCTCTCCGAAATTTGAAACGGACCAATGAATCGCGGAGTCAACTTCCTTGATTTTAGTGCTCTACCAACACCAGTTGTAGGAGTCACCCTCAAGAACACATGATCTCCTTCTTGAAATTCAAGTGTCCTTCTTCTTTTATCATGATAACTCTTCTGCCGACTCTGAGAAGTCTTCATCTTCTCCTGAATCATCTTGATCCTTTCTGTTGTCTCCTGAACAATTTCCGGTCCAATCACGGCACTTTCGCCAGATTCATACCAACATAAAGGCGTTCTACACCTCCGACCATACAAAGCTTCAAACGGAGCCATACCAATACTCGAGTGAAAACTATTATTGTACGTAAATTCGATCAAGGGTAGATAACTATCCCAAGCACCGCCCTTTTCCAACACACAAGCACGCAACAAATCTTCTAGCGATTGAATAGTTCTTTCTGTCTGTCCATCCGTCTGCGGATGATAAGCAGAACTCAATCTCAGCTTAGTACCCAAAGCCTTCTGCAAACTTTCCCAGAATCTGGATGTAAACCTTGGATCTCTATCCGACACAATACTCGAAGGAATACCATGTAAACTCACTATCTTCTCAATATACAATTGAGCCAGCTTCTCCATTGGGTAATCCATTCTCATTGGTATAAAATGGGCAGACTTTGTCAACCTGTCTACAATAACCCAAATAGCTTCACAATTCTTCACCGTCCTCGGCAAACCGGAAACAAAATCCATAGATATACTATCCCACTTCCATTCTGGAATAAATAACGGCTGCATAGCTCCATACGGTTTCTGATGCTCAATCTTCGACTTCTGGCAAGTCAGACAAGCATAGACAAATTCAGCTATTTCCTTTTTCATTCCAGGCCACCAAAACAGCTTCTTTAAGTCGTGATACATCTTGGTAGCACCAGGATGAATACTCAATCCGCTACGATGTCCTTCTTCAAGAATACTCTTCCTCAATTCGGCAACATCAGGAACACAAACACGATTACCAAACCTTATTATACCATTCTCGTCGATTCTGAATTCACCTCCTTTATCTTGATTAATCAGAGCCAACTTATCAACTAACTCTACATCATTCTTCTGACCTTCTCGGATTTCCTCCAGAATACTATTAGTCAGCTTCAGCATACCCAATTTAACACTGGTAGGAGTGTCTTCACATACCAAACTCAAATCTCGGAATTGCTCAATTAAATCCAATTCTCTCACCATAAGCATAGACATATGCAAGGACTTCCTACTCAATGCATCGGCAACAACATTTGCTTTACCCGGATGATAATTCAGTTCAAAATCATAATCCTTGAGGAATTCTAACCATCTTCTTTGTCTCATATTCAACTCTTTTTGGTCAAAGAGGTACTTCAAACTCTTGTGATCACTAAATACTTCAAACCTTGAACCATATAGGTAATGCCTCCACAACTTCAACACAAATACCACTGCTGCCAACTCTAAGTCATGAGTCGGATAGTTTCTCTCATGCACCTTGAGTTGTCTCGACGCATAAGCGACTACCTGTTGTTTCTGCATCAGTACACCTCCTAATCCTGACAACGAAGCATCACAATAAACGACAAAAGACTCCGCCGGATTCGGCAAAATCAAGATCGGCGCACTAGTCAACCTCTTCTTCAACTCTTGGAATCCTTCTTCACATTTCGAATCCCAAACAAACGCTTGACCCTTCCTAGTCAACTTAGTTAACGGTAATGCTAACTTTGAAAAAACCTTCAATGAACTTTCTATAGTAACCCGCCAGACCAAGGAAACTACGGATTTCGGAAACTGACCTCGGAGCTTCCCACTGAGACACTGCTTCTACTTTCGTTGGGTCAACGGCAATACCATCCTTAGAAATTACATGTCCAAGAAAGCTCACTTCGTTTAACCAGAACTCACACTTTGACAGTTTCGCGTAAAGTTTCTTTTCCTTCAATAGTTCCAATACCACCCTAAGATGATCCGCATGCTCTTTTCCATTCTTAGAATATATTAAAATATCATCAATGAATACTACTACGAACTGATCCAGAAAAGGATGGAAGATTCTATTCATATACTCCATGAAAACCCCCGGCGCATTGGTTACTCCAAATGGCATCACTGTATATTCGTAATGACCATACCTCGTTCTAAATGCCGTTTTCTGAATATCGTCCGTCTTCACCCGAATCTGATGATATCCCGACCTCAAGTCAATTTTGCTGAACACACCTGCTCCAACTAGTTGATCCATCAAGTCATCAATCCTCGGCAAGGGATACCGATTCTTGATAGTAACCTTGTTGAGTTGTCTGTAATCCACACACAACCTCATTGAACCTTCTTTCTTCTTCACTAGTAACACCGGTGCACCCCACGGTGACACACTAGGACGAATGAATTCTTTTTCCAGTAACTCTTCCAGTTGACTCTTCAATTCTACTAATTCAGATGCCGACATACGATACGGCGCCATCGACACAGGACTAGTCCCAGGGACTAACTCAATAGCAAACTCTACCTCCCTCTCTGGCGGTAACTCTCTTACATCTTCTGGAAAGACTTCTGGAAATTCACATACTACTGGTAAATCGCTACTCACCGCTTTCTTTTTCACTTCCATGGACGCAATCAACATGAACACGACAGCTCCGTCCTTCATTGCTTTATCCACTTGTCTAGCCGTCATCTCTAAATTCTCAACACTGACATCTTCAGGAAAAATAACCGTCTTCGTGAAACAATTGATATGAACCCGATTAAATTGCAACCAATTCATACCCAAGATAACATCAAGTCGTTCCAACGGAAGGCACACTAAGTCCATTCCGAATTCTCTACCAAAAATATCAATTGGACAGTTCAAACAAGCGAACGAAGTAGTCACTGAACCCGACGCAGGAGTGTCAATGACCATACTTCCATGAATATCAGATATTTCCAAGTTCAGACGTTTAGCACAATCCAATGAAATAAACGAGTGAGTTGCTCCAGTATCTATTATTGCAATTAAAGGAGTGCCATGGATAAAACACGTACCTTTAATCAACCGATCATCTGGAGTAGTCTCTGAACCAGATAAGGCGAACACCTTACCACCAGCTTGATTCTTCCTCGGCTTAGGACACTTAGGACTGATATGACCTTCTTCCCCGCAGTTGAAACAAGTTACAGTGTTCCCTTTGCACTCAATAGCAATGTGACCTGCCTTCCCACATCTATAGCACTTCTTTTCTTCACTCTTGCATTCGTGAATGCGATGTCCAGGTTCTCCACACTTGAAGCACTTGATAGGGGCACTAGAGTCTCCCCCACTAGGCTTCTTCCAACCTCCAGCCTTCTGGTTACCCTTACCATACGGCTTACCACGATCCATATGCTTTTTCCCTTTCCTGTCGACTAACTCGCGAGAGTGCGACGACTTCAGCTTAATATTGTCCTCTTCAAAGATTCGGCTGCAGTCAACCAAATCGACAAACCTGCGAATCCTCTGGTATCTGATACCCTGTTTAATCTCATCGCGGAGACCATTCTCAAACTTAACACACTTCGAGAATTCACTAGCCTCATCATTATTGTAGTGGACATAATACTTTGCTAGCTCCACAAACTTAGACGCATACTCCGGCACAGTCATGTTACCTTGTGTCAGCTCCAAAAATTCAATCTCCTTCCTGCCTCTAACATCCTCAGGAAAATACCTCCGCAAGAATTCTCTCTTGAACACAGCCCAAGTGATTGCAACACCTGCAGCTTGCAGTTCGTCCCTACTAGCCATCCACCAATCATCAGCTTCTTCAGACAGCATGTGAGTCCCATATCTCACCTTCAGATTCTCGTCACAATCAATCACCCGGAAGATCCTTTCAATCTCTTTCAACCACTTCTGGGCGCCTTCGGGATCGTGAGTGCCTTTGAACAACGGAGGGTTGTTCCTCTGAAAACTATTCAGCTGCCTGTCAGCACCAATTCCAGCTCCATTGGCATTCCCTCCCAACACACCAGCAATCATGCCCAGAGCCTCAGCGATAGCATCATCGTTTCTTCCTCCTCTTCCGGCCATTGTTCTGCTAAATATCAAACAATATCTATTAGAACAAGAAGTATCGACAGTGTCAACCTTACACTAATCGTATACGAGGGATTAACCGACACTAAGACTCTGACTCAAACGACCGACAATGCTCTGATACCACTATTGTAACACCCTTCTAATACCCCGCATAAATAATAAATAATAATCAGAGTAAACATGAAAAAGGGCATTACAACTTCCAAATAATTAAACAATAATACTCATGTCATGCCATAAAAGAGAACGTCAATCAAATTTATTCAGATCATCATGTTTAACACAGCGGAATTATCTTTAACATCTGAATAACAAACAGCCAAGTCACAGACTTAAGGCGTTAACATAAAATCCATCCAAAACAGAAGTTTAACAAGTAACTCTAAACGACGCCCCCAGTGTTACACGACCAGAGCATGACACGGACCCAACTGACTCTAACGAACTACTTGACGAGCTAATCCTCACCAAGTACGAGAGCTACTCCTTAATCTGAAAAATAACAACAGTAAGGGTGAGTCTCATTCACATTTAACTAATGTTATAAGATATAGATAATAAAATATCATTTCACATGCAATTCACCCAATTACAGTTATGATCAGATTCAAAACATACAATCAGTAAGCAAACAACCAAATTAACACATATTATAACATTGGACAACCTTCCATTCATGTTATAACATCAAAACAGCCTAATGCAATGCAACTACATGCATGTGGTACCAAAATCTGGGATAACCCAACTCACCGACCCACCATCGTCAAGGATACGGCAACACCCACTCACTAATTCCACACAATGGGAATTAGCTACTACTGATCCACCATCGTCAAGGACCAGCCACGAATGATTATGAATGCATGCATCAACCATAACATGCTCATCACCCACATACATCAATTAATGTCATAATCATCAACAAAACACATATCTCATACCAATAATACATGTATAATAAACACCAGTTATAACCACAACAACATACAGGTAAGACATTCATTAGTGTACCTATAAACATATTCCACCACAACAAATAACATCGGTGTTTTAAAAATAATTCAAGCCACAACTCAAAACACCATTTGAGTATATAAATTATTTTATTAGCTTCACTGTGCTCGAAACGGCACCAAAATCCGGTTTACGGTTTAAAAGTTACACATTTTTAAACCTTTCAAAATGGACAGTCGCAACAACTAACAGCACGCGGCGCCACACACGGTTCGCGGCGCGGAACGAATAGGAACAACGCCTTCGCGGCGCAAACAAGGTTTCGCGGCGCGGAACGAATAAAAACTACGCCTTCGCGGCGCGGCCATACTCTCGCGGCGCGTACTGAGCACAACAAAACTTCCTGGCCTTCTGCCACGCAGTTCGCGGCGCCAACTCCTGGACGCGGCGCGAACTGGCGATTTCCTGCGCTCCGAATAGCAGAAATCAGCCTGCGATTTCGTCCCTCCTTCACCGAATCACTACCATACAAATCTCATCCCAACCAGATTTCGCATACAGTGAAATAGCACATATTATAGCACATTTATAATACGTTCAAACATCCAATTATCACCAATACATGATCAATATAGTCATTATGCATCAATCCTCCCAAAACCTAACAATTCCACAACCTAAGCATAACCCAATTGATCCGAATAACATGATCAAATCCTATCCTACCACCTATAATCCCATAATAGAAGATAAACGGAAGAGTCCCCCCTTACCTGAAGGTTGATTCTTCGTTCTTCCTCGGTCGCACTTCTCCGCTCCTCTTCTCTTTTCACGTTCAGGCTTCTTTTCCCAAAATGCTGTAACCCTCTCTATTCCACAACTCCTCCTATTTTATTAAAATTGAAATAAAATTGTTTTACTTAGCAATAGGGCCTACCAATGCACCCCCTTCCTTACTAACCACAACTCAAGCCCAATTGTTTAATTCCTCATAATTCAATTAATTTAATTAAATTAAATTATGAAAATAAGTGGAGTGTTACAACGCTCAGCTCAAGAAACAGAAGAAGATGTTAGAACGTGAAGTCGGCTCTTCGTCAAAGTTTTAGAGTCCTTTCTCTCAATTTCTCTGTATTTCCTTTTTCAAAGTGTGTAAAAAAAAAAACGGCGTTTTCGCTTAATTAATAAAAGTTTGATGTTTCATAACGTAATTATGGTGTTTCCTTGAAAAATAATAACTTAATTGCATATCATGCATCGCTTTAGTCGTACGCACTGACACGAGAATTGTCGCGGATCTAAGAGTTACTTTCCTTTCTCCAGAAAGAGAGGAGGAGAAGGAGGTGAACCAAGACTTTCAAGCTGTCTCATCCATACAACACTCGTTCAAGTCGCAAGAAAAGAATGGAAAACTTTGAGCAAGAGAATGAAGAACTCAGAGAAGAGATTAATACTCTCAAAGGTACTGTTGAAAGACTCAATAGTATGGTAGAAGCCCTGGTAGTTGCGCAGAATCGACCAACGCCAGAAGAACCACAAAGGACTGTGGTTTCCGAGATTGTTTCTACTCCTATTCCTCAGTATACCATGCCGCCTGATCGACCTTGGGGCATGCCGTATAACTTTACTCCAGAAGGGTACATACCTCCAACTTCTGAAGCTCCAAAAGTCACCATGGATATGCGTCCACCGGAGGGTTACAAACCTCTGGAAATTGAAGTTCCAAGAGCAACGTCAATGGGTTTCGCACAACAGAACGCTGAGATTCCAAGATCTGCTGTCATGGCTTCTCCACAGCCCATTATGCATACTTTTCCCCCGCAAGGCGGACAAGTATATCATCGCGCTCCCAGTGAGGACGCTGGCGTGTATGAAAGATTGGACGAGTTCCAAGAACAGTTTCTGCAAATGCAGAAGGAACTCAAGACTCTCCGAGGACAAGATCTATTTGGAAAGAATGCTGCAGACCTCTGTCTGGTTCCAAATGTTAAGATTCCTCACAAATTCAAAGTACCAGATTTCGAGAAGTACAAAGGGAATTCATGCCCACAAAGTCATCTTGTGATGTACGCTCGAAGAATGTCAACTCAGACTGATAATCAACAATTGCTCATTCATTATTTTCAAGACAGCCTGACTGGTGCTGCACTCAAATGGTACATGAACTTGGACAGTTCAGAGATTCGTACTTTTCGAGACCTCGGAGAGGCCTTCGTCAAACAGTATAAGTACAATCTAGATATGGCTCCCGACAGAGATCAACTCCGGGCCATGACTCAAAAGGATAGAGAAAGCTTTAAGGAATACGCTCAGAGATGGCGTGAAGTTGCTGCTCAAATTTGTCCACCACTTGAAGAGAAAGAAATGACAAAAATCTATCTCAAAACTTTGAGTCCATTTTACTACGGACGAATGGTTGCAAGTGCACCAAGTGACTTTACCGAGATGGTAAACATGGGTGTGCGTTTAGAAGAAGCAGTTCGAGAAGGACGCTTGAACAAAGAACCAGAATCTTCTGTTGGTCCAAGGAAGTATGGAAATACTTTCCAGAAGAAAAAGGATCAAGATGTCAGCAATGTCTTGCACAAAATCAAGAAGAAATTCCAACCTCAAGTTGCAACAATAACTCCGGTTGTTAACTCAGCGCCAGCTTATCAACCTCAGGTTTCGCAACAACAAACTCAACAAAGGTCGCAGCAACCTCAGCAGCAGGTTCGACCTCCAAATTACAACAATCGGGCTCCAAGGTATCCAGCCTTTGACCCCGTACCAATGCCGTATGCAGAATTGTTTCCAACATTACTGGCAAAAGGACTCATTCAGACAAGAAGTCCTCCAAATCCTACAAACAGTTCCTCACCATGGTATAAGGCTGACCAATCTTGTCCCTATCATCAGGGGGCACCAGGTCACAATATTGAGAACTGTTTCCCTTTCAAGATTGACGTCCAACGATTAGTGAAGAGCGGAATGCTATCTTTCAAAGATACTAATCCAAACGTCCAAGCAAATCCTTTGCCGCAGCACAAAGAAGCTTCAGTAAATCTGGTAGATCAACACCCCAACGTCATTCAAATCTACGACATTCGTCAGATAGGGGAAAATCTTGTCAAGATGCACGCTAAACAAGCTGGGTACGGTCATGTACCACCTCACAACTACTTCACATGCGAAATTTGTCCAAAGAATAATCAAGGATGTGCCGTAGTTCAAGCTGCATTACAAGAACAAATGGACTTGGGATGGATTCAACATATCCGAGTCAGAACTGAACATGACATCAACATGGTTCAAGGATGTCCAGGAGAATACAAAATCTACAAAGTTGAAGACCTTGAAGGATCGGTAGTCAGGTTCCACAAAACTTTAAATGGACTTGCCTACTTTGGAACAGATTTCCACGCTTACAGTAGATGCAGAATCTGCCGAAGAGATTCACAAGGATGTTTGCGTGTTCGCAACGACATTCAAAAGTTGATGGATGACAATACCATTACTGTTCTTGCCAACAGAGAAGATGATGAAGTCTTTACCGTATCTCCTCAAATTAATCAAGTTGAACCTATGCAAGTTAAGTATGACAGCAGGAAGACAGCAGTTGCACCGCTAGTCATCTACTTACCAAGTCCTGTACCGTATGAGTCCAGCAAGGCTATACCATACAAGTACAACGCTACATTCATTGAAAATGGTAAGGAAATACCATTACCGTCTGTTGTCAACATTGCTGATGTTAGTCGAGTCACCAGAAGTGGACGAGTCTTCAACAGAACGACAG